>NC_059128.1:31956972-32258957 GCF_020740605.2 Lemur catta
ATAACTGAGTTTTTGAACATAGGTACTTATGAGACAACTATCATTTGCTAAGAGATAGGCACTGTGTAAGCACATTACCAGTATTACCTAGTTTAATCTAATCCTTTTACAGTCTCTTAAAACATTGTTCTCCCTTCTTTACAGACAAGAAAATAAAGCTTGGAGAGATTAATTTACCAAAGATCTCAGAGCTATCCAGGATTCAAATCTAAACCTTTATATAATAATTTAAACACTAATTAATTTTACCAATCAGGAAAATAATGATACTAAAGATACAAATAGAAAATTAGGTGGGGTATCTGGACTGAGAGCAGGGAAGCAGAAGAGAAGGATAACAAAGAGTTCAGACAACCTAAATTTGAAGTAATAGCAAGACTTAAAAAGAAAAAAAATATGAATGTTTAGAAGGCAATGAGAGATAGGAAACTGTTCAGGGCTAGAAACACATTGAAAATTACTCACATAAATGTTAAAGATAATTCTTTAGAGGGAATTTCTCTAATACAGAGAATATAAAGTAGAACTACAAACCAAGATTAATTTATAATACAATTAATTCAGCAAAAACTAAAAAATATTATATTTGACATAATATGAGCCTTAATACTATTAGAAATCCACCTACAGATCTAGTTTAGTAGTTACCAAATTATACTTCAAAAAGTACTTCACTATGGCAATACTATTTTCTACAAACACAAGCTAGCTTTGCATCTAGGAGACAGTATTATTTACATACTCAAAATGAAGATGCTACCTTGCTTTAATTATACATAGGCAAGAGCTTTTCAGGATGCACATAAACTTATCTAAATAAGCAATACTTGCAAAGAAAGACCTACTTGAGGAAGAAACAAAAAATCACATGAAATTATCCAGCAATAATAAACAAAAGTATTAAAAATTTAAATTTGCTTATAAAGGTAGCAAGTGCAATAAATGCATTTATTTTGAGCTAAAATAAAAGTTACTAAAAAGGAAGGCTGCTATTAAAGAAAAACTATTATTATTCTGATAGTCCATTGAAGCTGAACAAGAGGAGATCATGTAAATATTGTTAAATATAAAAAATTTTACACATTTAATTGGTTATAAATAAAATTATTTGTTGGTGACAGGCTATGATCAAGTCAATACAGGAAAACCCAGTGACAGACTTTGTGTAATTAATTGGAATGACAAGAAAACCTACTTATATAAGTTAGGATATGATTTTAACTGTTCAAATCACACACATAGCCTTGTTGAACTTGCCATTCTTTATTTCTTCCAATTTCTGTCTCTGACATTTATTTGTATCTTCCTTAAAGTTTTTATATTTCAAGTCACTTAAGAAATGTGAGCAGATTCTATCTCATGATGGATCCACATTGAGCACATAGACCCCAACAAAATTACCTGCCTTTCTTCTATTAAATTCCCTACTGACAAATTTCTCTATCTCCTAGGAGTCTGGGAAAAATACAGAAAGGAGAATAACCCAAATAAAAATATTTAGGTCTGTTAAGAATATGTTTCAGCATTTCTTGTTTGTCCTTTTCTTCTCTTCCCTATTCCTATGCCTTTATATTGTCATCTTGCTGCCCAATGAGTTCCACTAGAACCATCCCTTCTCTGGAAGTAATCTAGGCTGCCTCCTTTCCCCCATCAATATTTAATCATCTCTTATTAAATTTAATAAAGTAATTTAATTAAATAACCTGCTGACACTCCAATTAACATCCAGGGTAAAGTCAATATAGGTAAATCTTACTTAATCTTCTTAGAAATCAATTAAGTCAGTAAGAGAGAAAGGCAGAAAAAATTATTTCAAATTACCTTAAAAACCAGGTCCTAGAAGGGAGATAATAGAGAGATAATTACAGTCATGTGCTGCATAACAACATTTTGGTCAACAGTGAATCCCACATAAAATAATGGTCCTATAAAATTATGATGGAGCTGAAAAAGCCTATCACTTAGTCATGTCGTAGCCATAATAAAGTCATAGTGCAATGCATTACTCACATGTTTGTGGTAATGCTGGTGTAAACAAACCTACTGCACTGGCAGTCATATAAAAGTATATGCACATAAAATTACGTACATTACATAATACTTGATAATGATAATGACTATGTAACTGATGTATGTATATATACATATATACACATACATATATGATTTTTATCATTATTTTAGAGTGTACTCCTTCTATTTAGTAAAAAAAAAAGTTAACTATAAAACAGCCTCTGGCAGATCCTTAAGGAAGTATTTCAGATGGAGGCATTGTTATCACAGGAGATAGCAGCTCCATGTATATTATTGCCCCTGAAGACCTTCCAGTGAGACAAGATATGGAGGTGGAAGACAGTGATACTGATGATCCTGACCCTGCGTAGGCCTAGGTTAATGTGTCTATGCCTTAGTTTTTAACAAAAAAGTTTAAAAAGTAAAAAATAAATAAACAAAAAATATTTTTAAATAGAAAAAGGTTTATAGAATGACATAAAGAAAATATTTTTGTATAGTTGTCCAATGTATTTGTTCTTTAAGTCTTACTACAAAAGAATCAAAGCTAAAAAATTACAAAGTTTTTAAAGTTAAAAAGTTACAGTAAGCTGCATGGGAGCCTCTGTGGGCACAGCAGCTAAAGCAGAAATTCAGTGACATGGCCCTGAATTTGCCAGTGGGGAGAGGGTGCAGGAAGGTAGTGGCTGGCACAGCCTTGAGCCTAAGAGCAAGCCTTGCCTTTTGCCAGGCTCACCCTCATTGCTGAGGTATTTCAGTCCCTGCAGCTGACAGGAGCCAAGCGTGCCCGGGAGTCTGCGGGGTTGTGGGCGCCAGCAACCAGCACTAGGTCCCTGCCTGGCAGAGGAGGGAATGGGTGCTAGTGCAAGCGGTAGCCCCCTTGGGCCAACTCCTTGCTCTGCAGTGACCGCTGGAAAACGTCTCAGGGGAGGCCCACACTTTACTAGCAGGAACTGAACAAGACAATCTGGGAGGTGCCCAAGCATTACCACAATCTGTCCCTGGTGGGCTCCAGTGCCTATGGCTCCGTGTGTGAAGCTTTTAACACAAAAACTGGGTTATGTGTGGCAGAGAAGAAGCTATCTAGACCATTTCAACCCATCATTCATGCCAAAAGAACCTACAGAGAAATGTGGTTTCTAAAACATATGAAAAATGAAAACGTGATTGGTCTATTGGATGTTTTTATACCTGCAAGGTCTCTGGAGGAATTCAATGTGTATCTGGTGACCCATCTCATGAGGGCAGATCTGAACAACACTGTGAGATGTCAGAAGCTTACAGATGATCATATTCAGTTCCTTATCTACCAAATTCTCTGAGGTCTAAAGTACATACATTCAGCTGACATAATTCACCGGGAACTAAAACCTAGTAATCCAGCTGTGAATGAAGACTGTGAGGTGAAGATCCTGGACTTTCGACTGGCCTGGCATACAGATGATGAAATGACAGACTACACAGCCACTAGGTGGTATAGGGCTCCTGAGATCATGCTGAACTGGATGCATTACAACCAGACAGTTGATATTTGGGTCAGTGGGATGCATAATGTCCGAGCTGTTGACTGGAAGTACACTGTTTCCTGGTATAGACCATATTGATCAGTTGAAGCTCATTTTAAAACTGGTTAGAACCCCAGGGGCTGAGGTTTTGAAGAAAATCGCTTCAGAGTCTGCAAGAAACTATGTTCAGTCTTTGACTTAGATACTGAAGATGAACTTTCAGATGTATTTATTGGTGCCAATCCTTTGGGTGCTGACTTGCTGGAGAAGATGTTTGTATTGGACTCAGATAAGAGAATTACAGCAGCCCAAACCCTTGCACATGCCTACTTTGCTCAATCTCATGAGTCTGATGATGAGCCAGTGGCCGACCCTTACGAAAGCAGGGACCTTCTCATAGATGAGTGGAAAAGCCTGACCTACAATGAAGTCATCAGCTTTGTGGTGCCACCCCCTGCCCAAGAAGAGATAGAGTCCTGAACACCTGGTTTCTATTCTGTTGATCCCACTTCACCGTGAGGGGAAGGGCTTTTCACAGGAACTCTCTAAATATCATTCAAGTGCCCCTTGTTACAAAGATTTCCTTCATGGTGGAAGGTGTGTGAGTGTGCATGCACATGTGTGTGTTAGTGTGTGTACATGCGTATCTGTCTTTGTGGGAAGGTGACAATAATATCAGTAAACTATGATCACAGTGACTTTACATGGAATTGCAGATGCTCCATGGCAGCCTCCACTTGTTCATTCTGAGAGTCAGCTCAGGCAGACAAGAACTGCCATCTTGTTAGGAAAATGTTAAATGCAAAGTAAAACAATAATAAACATCCCCTATCCCAGTCATGCTTTTGCCACTTTGGCTTCTCCTGTGGCCCCACCTTGACAGTGGGGAATAGACTTGACCACATCCCACAGTGGTGTGGAGAGAAGGCTCACACCTTCTGGTTGCTTCAGACCTGAAGCCAACCTTCAGCGACGCATACAGCCAAAATGGACCAACTGGCCTCTGTGCAGTGCACTAGCCTATGTTAACTTGCTTAGAATGGTTCTCAGAATTTGACAGGTGTACTTGAAACCGTAAATATGTTTGGGCTTTAAAAGGAGAGACGAAAGTACAGATAGTTAAAAGACTGCAGCTGCTGAAGTTCTGAGCCAGGCAAGTAGACAGGGCTGCCAGATGGCTGCTGTGTTCCCAAAGCAGCAAGGCAGCCTTGTGTGCATGTGTGCATCTCTCTTTCTCCTCATCCCCAGGTGTTGTTGCCATTTCTCTACTTACCCCTTCACCTTCAGTGCAGAAATTTCATGAGTACTCGCCCCAATAGTCAGAAACAGGTTCTTACTGTCAGTGTACTTCGTGTGTGCTCTTTTTTTCTAGCAGAGTGAGGATGTGTTCTGCATGTCTTAGCTATTTGAGAATTCACAACTGCTTGTCCTGTGTTCTTTGGGAGGCCCTAGTGCCAGGCAAGTTTGCCAGTGAGGACTTCTTGAATAGTTCAGATCCTGTGTCACCTCAGCTGATGTTACGGGCAAGTGACATCATCCTTTCTTCAGCCCCTAGTGCTATATTGTGTTGAACACAATTTATACTCCAGGTGCTTCTGATGTGAAAACCATGAAAAAATGGAACAGATGGATGTATAGCATTTTCATTCTTGCCATTATTCAACAAGCTATTTTGGGAGAGGGACCTATCAAGGGAAAAGTCAGGGCTTTCCCAGAAATATCCCAAACTTTGGAAAACAAGTTATTGTCTTTTCTCCCAATAACCAATGCTGAAAATAAAAGTGAAAAATAAACATCATGAGGCCAGAAACTCCTTTTGCTATCTTTCTCTAAATATAGTTATTTAAAAAAAAAAAAGAAAGAAAAGTAGTAACAAATTGTCTTTTCCACTCCTCTATGGAAAAGGGTCTTCCTGGCAGCTTAACGTTGACTTTTTGGTCTTGGTTTCAGGAGAAATAAATTTTGTTTCAGAATTTTATATAGTGCAGAGATTCTTTGAGAATGTGATTCCTTTTGATGGGGAGAAAGGGCAAATTATTTTAATGTTTTATATTTTCAACTTTGTAAAGATGAAATATCCTCAGGGGTGGAGAAGAGTTACTTTCATAATTTTCTGAATTTTAAGCATTTGTGCTACATGAGGGCCCGTATATTTAAGTCTTTTGTGTAAGAAGAAAGTGTAAAGCTACTTCCAGTGTTGGCTGTATGACAAAATCTTGTATTTGGGCCAAGATGTTTCCATTTCTCTTTCAGTGCAGTGATGCATACACTGTAGAAGGCCAGGGTAGGACCCCTGAATCAACCAGAGCGAAAGGAAGGAGGCAGGCTGATGGTGATTACACCTGGGATTCTCCCCTTTTTAAAGGAAAGTGAATGTAAAGGCCTCATCTCCTTTATATGCACTTCAAATCCTCACCATCCACAGCAAGATGAATTTTATCAGCCATGTCTGGTTGTAAATGCTAATGAGATTTCCTATAGAAATACTGCTCTCAATATTTTTTAATAAAGATCTTTGAACATGTGACCACATACATGTTAGAAGGCTGCATGCTCCAGGAAACTGGACTCTAAGCTGTAGCTCTCGGAAGGGCTTTTGGTTTCTGGGCATAATGCTCCCATCTCCTGATTTCTCCAAATAGAAAACAAAAGAGAGGATGAGGGAAACTGCCATTTTATTTGTGTTCATGAAATTGGCTGTAATCAGTTGTGTCATGTAGGATGTCAGACAATACCACTGATTAAAATAAAGCCATTTTTTCAAATTCAAAAAAAGAAAGTTACACTAAGCTAAGGTAAATTTATTATTGAAGAAAAAAATTTAATAAATTTAGTATATATAAACTAAGTGTAGCAGTGTTTATAAAGTCTATAGTAGTACACAATAATGTCCTAAACCTTCACATTCACTCACAATTCACTCACTAATTCAACCTGAGCAACTTCCAGTCTTGCAAGTGTCCTATATAGGCATACCATTTTTTTACCATTTATATCATATTTTTACTGTACCTTTTCTATGTTTAGATACACAAATATCATTGTGTTACAACTGCTTAGAGTATTCAGTACGGTAACATGCTGTATAGGTTTGTAGCCTAGGAGCAATAGGCTATACCATATACCCTAGGTGTATAGTAGGCTATACCACTTATGTTTATGTAAAGTACACTTCATGATGTTCTCAAAACAACAAAATTGCCCAATGATACATTTCTCAGAATAGCTCCCCATCCTTTAGCAATACATGACTATATTCTATAAAGATAATATTCAAGTAGTGGGATTATTTGTAAGCTTGCATTTTCTTTATTCTTAGTTAATTTGCTGTTAATAACTGAATTTTCTACAACTTAACTCTCTGATTGTTTACTCCCTCATTGCATTATTCTCCTATTATCACCTAGATACCAGGCTCAAATCTTTCCTCTACCAAAAGCTGACCTTTTTTAGAGCAAAAAAAGACAACAAAAACATTCCATTTTTGATTTAGTTGCTCAGCACAAAATACACCTAACAAAATGAGTTTTAGATAATGGGGTGATATAAATGTGGGTAGAGGAGATATTCTATAATAAAACTATATACTAACAGCAAAATAACCTACATAATGAGAAGCACATCACTACCAGTAAAAATAGCAAAAGAGAGAACAAAAGATTTGCTCTTTAATGAAAAAATATGAATTACCAAAAATGCAAAATAACTCCACATGATATAATTTATATGTCAAATTGTCATTATTTTAAGTCTAACAATATCAAATCTTAGTGAAACCTTATACATTGCTGAGGAGAACGTAAACTGATAGAACCACTTTAGAGAACAATTTAAAAAATAGTAGAATTTCAAAAAATTTAAACACTGTATGCCAGTAATTCTATACCTAGATATATACTTTAGGGTAAATTTCATATATACATGATTCTTTGAAGCACAGTTCACAATACTGAAAAGTCTGAAACAACCAACAATAGAAGAGTTAATAATAAGTTATGATATATTCGTGCAATGAAATACTCTTCAGCAGTTAAAATGAAGTAGATCAATATCAATGTATCTCAGAAACAACGCTAAGAGAAAAAAAGCATGTTCCAGTAAGATACTATTCAAACACTGTTTAAAATATGCAAAATGAGATTACATTTATCCTGGATGTGAAGAGAAGTATTAAAATGTGAAAACAAATATGGGAATGTAAAACACTAAATTCAGAATAAGGGTTACCTCTGGGGAGAGAATAATGATGGGTAAGTGATTCAAAGAGATTTCCATTTTATCTGTAATGTTTTATTTCTTAAGTTCAGTGGTAATTAGGCATTCTATGTAAATTAGGTATTCTATATAAATCTAGGTATTCCCTAGATTTATAGCACTTTTAAGACAAATTGACTACATTGCAATCTATCCTCTAGTCCCTCAAATAGGAATATTTAATGTAAAAGATCTACAGTAGATTATAATAATTCCAACACTGAAATATTGGCATTCCTAATGAAGCAAATCTCTAGTAGTCAGAAACTAAAATCTAAATGATATACTGCACTGTTTTAATATTTTGTGGGATTACAAAATTCTTCACTTATGTTATCAGTTGTTATTCTTCCATGAGATTCTCATCTCCAGTAGACATGAATCCAGTTCAGTTACAAGTACCTCTAATTGAATTATCTAGCATTCAACTCACATGTTAACCTCTTAACTACCAAGATAAATCTGAAAAAACTTGGGATATGCTTTAATAAAAGGCAAATATATTATACTACATTTGTCCTCATTACCTAGTTATAAGTGTCAAGCAAGAAAAGACATTAAAAATAATTATACACATCCAAAAAGCTCACAATAACTAGAACTGTAGCATTCAATACATTGTTTCTTACTGTTTTTATTTAAAAGCAAAATATACTCAAAATATTAAGTTACCTGCTTTTTAACTTAATAAAACCCTACTCAAATATATCACTATTAGCACTTCTGTAAAATCTTTGTCCTTCAGTGACTATTTTGATCAGAATGAGAATAAATATGAGAATAAAACTAAACCAATTACTTAAATGAATGCAAATGTCTAAGAACAAAGTTTACTATGGCTTCAAACAAAACATGTCAAAATTTGGAAGAATTTCATCATGAATATAGAGGAAAGGATTAAACAATACTTTTAAGCATTTACATATGCATTTTAAGCTAGATTCAATTTTCCCATCTACTATATAAAATATAAATTTCAGTCCTTGCTAAACAGATTCTGGCGCTCTACAATTATCTAACATAATAGAAGGTACAGAGAGGCACCTAATGAAAAACAAGGGTATTAATTGAAAGTTAACATACTAAATGGTGGAAATTCCAGCCCTTTCCACCACATGGCTAAAAGATTACTTACTGCAAGACAAGTTTACACTATCCAGACAAGAGATTAAAACTTTTTCTCAGAAGGAATTAAAAAGATCAAAGGAAAGTACCCTAAAATAGTGACATTTATGGGTGCCTCTGGATATATACCTAACAACCCTACAATGAAGTTCACTAGCTTATAAAGCCTGTCCCATCACATAAAAAAGCCAAGCCATTTTTATTGTTTTCCTATTAAATATAAATCTACATACAAGAATCACAAGACATGTGAACAAAGCTTGTATCATGAACAACACAGTTACACAAATAAACAAAAACAATCTTGGAAAAAACACTGGTAATGCATGAAACACAGAATCTTTAAAAACAAACTAATTTTATTAGAGGAAGACTGAGATATTGTATATTTGAAATGAGAACAGAAAATTATTAAAAATGGGCATTCAAAGAACGAAATTTCTTGGAATTTAAAAAATGTAAATGAAATATAAAATACATTAGAAGGTTTGAAAACAAAGTCAAGGAAAACAAACTACCAGGAAGTAGAACAAAGGAACAAAAAGGACAGACAATAGGAGAGAATAAGAGAAATTTATAAGAAAATCGAAGGGTGAATTGAGAAACATTCACACAGAAGTTCCAGAAAAAGAAAAGAGAGGATCTGATTAAGAAAATACTATAAGAATATTTTCTAGAAATGAAAGACAAGCTCCCAGATTAAAATGAACTAACAAACACAGCCTTGATCAGCAGCTTGATTCCAGTAAGTCTCATTAGAAAACAGGCACTTACTCTAGGCATCAATATGAGTGACCTAGATCTTCCAACTGGCAGGTGTGGTTTGTTTCCACATTGTGGCTCCATAGAGGGGTGTATCCCTAATCTGCTATTCTTACCCAATTAAAGTGACTGGCAACAGCCCAACAATCAGGAAAATTATACTTAATCCTTAGGAACATTGTCTAAGACAGAAATTGGCAAACATTTTTCTGAAAAGAGCAGACAGTAAATATTTTAGGCTTTCCAAGCCCCATATACTCTCTGGTGCATTTTCTCCCCCAACTCCCAGCCCCTGCGGCACTCCAATGCTTTAAAAATGTAAAAATCATTCCAAGCTCGAGAGAGGACAAAAACAGGCTGCAGCTAGATTTGGCACACAGGCTTAAGTCTACCAAACCCTGGTTTAACGCGATGGTTTTCAATTCAGCCCATTGTGCTGGATCAGCCCTTACCACACTTAGTTTTCCAGCATTTTCCTTCAAGCTGCAGGGTGACTGCCACCCAGTGGAGACCATCAGCTTTTCACTTAGCCAAACCAGGAGTAAACCAGCTCCAAACATTTAAAGTAAACTCTGTACATCAAATCAGTCCAAGAGCCTTACCCACAAGGTCAATTTAACATTGTTTCCCACAGCAAACTTTATTCAAATCTATCAGTTGAATTCAGGTACTTTTTCCAATACCAAAACATGGACCAAGGTGTCCAATAGGCACATGTCAGGGGCTATAGTAACAGCCACAGAGTGACTGTGATATTCCCAGGCTGGAAACATGGGGAGTAGAGAGTAGCACGAAAGGAAAGGGATGGTAGGGACACCAGAAGCAGTGTGTAGGCTTTTTCTCTCCTTTGGCTGTTCACTCCAGGGTTAGTAAACAAGCCCCAGAGTTGTTTCCTCCCTCATGTAGCTTCTGATACTTGGAAAGCACCCCAGCTCAGGGAGGCTACATACCACTGTAGCTCTTCCTCTCAGTCTTCAGAACTTTGGGCAACACTTGTGCCCAGCTTTCCCTCCTCACATGCGACCAAGAAGGATGGTGACTTGGGCACCTGTATCCAACAAAGCCATAAAAGTTTGAGTCCCTTTTCTTCAAGGTTCACCCAGGGCACTTAGTTTTTTCCTTGAAGCAGCAGAGGTCATGATGAATGGGCGTGGTGGGATGAGAGGATATTTTCTTTCAGTTTTGGGCAGCCAGACACATGGTCCAAACCAACTTCCAACGTTGTTGATTCCTCACTGCTGACACAATTTAGTTTTGGGGATCCTTTGAGTAGCCATAGCAATACTGCCTTTTGACTACAGCCACAGGACTTGCTACCATATTGCCAGGATAACATTCCCTTTTCCTATCACATGAATGAGCATGAACAACAACCAAAGTAACATTTGGGTAGCTTGCTAGAATCCTCGGGACTCACTGCTTAACCTCTAAACAGGTGTGGGGAAGGGGGGAGTGAGGTAATTCCCTCCCTACCCACTCCTTATGCTTAATACTTGGGCAAAAACATTAACTATCAAGCCCTGGGTAATAATCACACATCTCCTAACCTGGCTAATGGGACTCCTTGTAGTCCTTACATAAAGCCATGTCTCTATCAGGATCCTATCTGCTCACCAAAACTACATAAAAGCTGCTAGAACTAATAATAAGTACGTTTAGCAAGGCTGCAGAATACAAGGTCAATTTCCAAAAATCAACTGTATTTCTACATACTAGAAATGAACAAACGGAAAATAAAACTAAATGAAAATTTAAAAAATGCCAATTACAGGCCTGGCCAAGAGCAAGACCCTGTCTCTACAAAAAATAAAAAATTTAGCCAGGCATGGTGGCACATGCCTGTAGTCCCAGCTACTTGGGAGGCTGAGGTAGGAGTTTGCGGTGCAGTGTAGCACAGGTAACAGAGTGAGCCCTTGCCTCAAAAACAAAAACAAACTAAACAACAACAAATTACAACAAAATCTAAAATATTGAAATGCTTAGGAATAAAGCTTATAATAGATGTGAAAGACACTGTTACAAGAATGAAAAGATAAGTCATAGACTGTGTGTAAATGCTTACAAAGCATGTATCTTACTTGCATTCTGAATATATAAGGAATTCTCAAATCTCAGTAAGAAAATATTTTTTAAAAAATAAAAAGTTTAAACAGACAGTTCACCAAAGAAGATGTATGTGTGTGTGTGTATATATATATATATATATATATAGTTAAAAAAAAACCTAAAAATATGCTCAATATTATTAGTCAGTAGGGAAATACAAATTAAAACTACAATGAGATGTCACTAGACACCCTTAGAATGGCTAAAATTAAAAAGACCAATCATAACAAGTGTGGGCGAGGATGTGAAAAAACTGGAAGCTTTATACACTGCTAATACGAACAACTTTGGAAAACAATTTAGCAGTTTCTTAAAAAGTTAAACATACACCTACCAAATGATTTATCCATTGCACTCATAGGTATTTACCCAAATGAATAAAAAAGTAAATGTCCATACAAAGACTTATACATGTGCATTTACATCAGTTTTATTTGTAAAAGCCAAAATCTTCAAACAACCAAATGTCTATGAGCAGGTGAATGTATTCATAGAATGGACTATGAATGAGAAATAAAAAGGAATAAACTTTTTATTGCAAAACCTCAAAATAATTATGCAGAGTGAAAGAAGCCAGAAAAAAATGACTATATACTAAATGATTCTATTTACATAAAGCTCTAAAAATGTAAACTAATCATTGTTTAAAAAAACAAGTTCAGTAACAGATGGAGGATGGGTGGGGGAAGCAAGAAGGAAAGATTGCAAAGAAGCACAAGAAAATTTTGGCTGTGATGGATAAGTTCACCATGTTGATTAGCATGACTTTTCACAATGAATACATGCATCAAAATATATAAAAATGTACATTTTAAAACATGTAGTTTATTGCATGACTACCTCCCCCCTCCCAAAAAGCCATAAACAAAAACATACAACCCCAGAGTTTAGCCAGATGGCTTTACTGTTAAAGTCTATCAGCTACTTAACTTCTCAACTTATTTTATGAGGCCAGCATAATCTTGACACCAAAATGATCAAGGACATTACAGGAAAACAAAATTACAGACACAGACCAGTATCCTTCCTAAGTATAGATGTAAAAATCCTTTTAAAAATAGAAAATGAACACAGCAATATCGAAAAGGATACTATTTCACAGATGCAATACTAAATTAACATATTTAAGTCTCTACACAGATCAATGGTTAAAACAATAAAATCTTCTCAATAGATTCATTTGTTGAAAAAAATTCAATACAAATTTATGACTAAAAAATAAACTCTCATTGAACTTTTAAAAATGAAAGTAACCAATAAATAACACTTCATGCTTAAAATGCTTATAATACTGAAGTACTGAAGGCTATCCCCCAAATAATTGGCCACAAAGCAAGGATATTCACTCAGACCACTTCTATGCAATATTGTACTAGAAATTTTAGCCACTGCATGATGCAAGAAAAAAAATAAATGAGTAATACAGATTGAAAAAGAAGAAATAACATCAGTTCTTTCTAGTGAAGAAATAACACCAGTCTTACAGAAACTCAGAAAACAAACAAAAAGTCAGCCCTTCCAACATAACCTTGATGTATATCAAAACTAGACAAGAAAGAAAAATTAGAAGACAATCTCTCTTATAATCATATATGTAAAAATCCCAAGCACAATATTAAGACATTAAATCCAGTTATTAAAAAATGTATAATAAATCCCAGACAAGTTATTGGAATGAATGCAAGGTTAGTTTAATATTTTAAAAACCAATCAATGTGATTCACTACATTGATATTTCTCTTTCAAAGGAGGAAAAAACATGATTATATCAATATTTACAAAAAAAACTTTAATAAAACCCAACAGCCATTCATGATAAAAACTACCAGCCAACTGGGATCAGAAGGGAACTTCCTTAATCTGATAGAGGACACCTATAAAAACTTGAAACTTAATCATGACATTTTAAAAACATTCCCTTTCAAATTGGAAATGAGACAAAATATCCACAATTATCACTTCAATTCAAATTTCAGCTGGTGGTGCTCAACAGTACAATAAAGCAAATAATTAAAATGAAATAAAAGCCAAAGTATTGAAATGAAAGAATATAATTATTATTAATCTCAGAAATCATGACTTTATATGTAGAAAAGCAAAGAATATATAGATTAACTGTTAGAATTAGTGCATTTAGCAAGGTTGAAAAATATAAAGTCAATATAAAAAATCAACTGCAACAAGCAATTACATATGAAAATTTTAAAAATGATATCACTTACAAAGGCATCACAAAATATCACATAGCCAGGAATACATCTAATGAAAGATAGGCAAAACCTCCACACTAAATGAAAATTATGCACTTTTATTCAGAAAAATTAAAGTACCTAAGTAAATGGAGTTGTACACTATATTTATGGATTGGAAGACTAAATATTTAAAGATGTACCTTCATTCATTTACATCTTGAGGATTTTGAGCACAAATTTAATGATATATAGTAGGTTTTAAGGTGGGATTTAAGTGATAATATTATGTTGTACATAACTAAGAACATTGGTTTGGAAGTCAACTAAACCTGAATTTGAAATATTTTTCTGGTACTTCCTACTCATTTGATCAGGGACAAGGTATTTAACCTCAAACACGCTTGATTTCCAAACTGACAGTTATTTGTTAGGAGACCCAAATTAATATAGCTATAAAAAGCTCATTTACTGCCATGTTATTTTTATTGTCTAAGGCCTCAAAACTTGTTAAGTGGAAAAGGTGAGTTTTGAACATCAGCAATCTGGCTCCAAAGTTTGTGCGTATAACAAGGCTATAGTACCTTGTTCAACTCTCACTGAAGTTTTAAGATTAAAAATAATTGATAAATAACACTTAATGCTTAAAATGCTTATAATAATATACACTGGTCCATTAACCAAATGGACGTAGTACTTTTAAAATGGAATAGTACACAGTAATAAAATGGAATAAATTGCTACTGTTCCAAGCAATAACAAGGTATAAATCTCAGAACCATTATATTGAGCAAAAGAACCATTACACAAAGAGTATAATTCCATTTATGTGGAAAAAATAAGAAAGGTAAAACAAATATAAGGTGACAAAAAATTAAGCAGTGTTTGCTTCAGGGTGGGAGGAGGACTAACTGGAAAGGGGCAGGAGAAACTTTTGGAGAGAAGGAAACATTCTATCTATACCGTGAAAGAGGATTAGGTTTCATGTATGTACTTAATTGGCAACATTGTTTAGCTAAGGTTTGCAAATTGTAATGTATGTAAATTTTGCTTATAACAAAGTGGAGGGTGAAAACTTGGAGAAGGTAAAAATGAAACAAGAATGTCATAATGATAACTGTTGTATATGGGTTATTGGTACATAGTGGTTCAACATACTGTAAACATCATTCTTTTTATTTTGTATATTCCTTAAAATTTCCAAACATAAAAAATTCAATAAAAAAAAAATAAGAGGAGTAGCAAGTATGTAGAGGAACTATGGGGGAAGGGAGGGAGGTGAGCTTTATGAGTGAGAAACAAGTAATAATTTGGTTTGAAGTCCTTCACAGAAAGGTCAGGGAACAGTATGGTTTAAGTATAAGGTCAAAAAAAAAAAAAAGAATAATAGGAGATAAACCTAAAATAGGAGATTGGGGATGAAATCACACACAAAAAAGCCAGAAATGTTAGGCCACAGAAGACACATTAGGCAAAGGGGAATTATTCTACACAGTCAAGTTTGGGAATGACAGTATAAATGCTAAACTTTAGAACTTTATTAACTTTATTAATAAACTTTAGCAGTAATGTAAAGGTATGTAATATAATGTAATGTAAGCATTACAATGTCCCTGTAACCAATAACAATGCTCTAACAGGGCAGTGATAGGGAGAATGAGGAACCAAGGACACAGCATCTGAGTTAGTATTTGATACTAAGATTTTGAAAGAGTAAATATCAAGTTACATAGCTTTGAAAAGGTTTAAACACTGAAATTCTTCTCCTTAGCACAATATAATACTGAGAAATCTAACCTACTGAAAACAGAATATGTTGAAGTCTGATGCCAATTTCCTCAAGATTTATGACTGGAAGTGTTAATTTACAACTAGAAGTGTCAATCCAATTAATGCTGGAATTTCAGTTTTAGCTGATGTTTTAAAAATAACCTTGTGGTGGAACTACTATAAGAGCATAAGCAAGGATTCCAGATTTACCACAAGTACTGCAAATAGCAATGAGTATATTTTCTATGCTTTGTTTTCTTTACAGAAATGCTGTTAAAGAAAAAGGATTTATATTGGTTTTAAAGGCATCTTATCCAATAAATTTCTTTACTCCAGCACCCTAACCCCAACACCACAATGGCTCTGACCATGAAAATAATGCTTTATATTCAAAAGAATAAGCCTGAATCAAAAGAAGTCCTAACTGCCCTCATGTAATGTCTAAGAAAGAAAAAAAAGTAAGAAACACATAACTAAATTACTAGTAAAAATCACCCTGAATATTCTTGAACTATATTAGTTTCTTATCTGGAAAATTTCTATTCAAGGTTAAATTCACAATTATAAAAGCTGCTTTTATTGTTTGAAGGGCTTTGTAAATGACAAAGATTCTTTGCTTGACCAAACTTTAGTCAGGCTCCTAAACCATCTCCTAGGACCACCCGTGCACTTCCTTGAAAAATCCAGTTTTAACAAAGAACCATGCTAAGTCAGTTTAGCTAAAACTTTGATACCTGATCACCCTATATATCTGACTGGGTTCCTCATTCTCCACCATTCCCCAGGGGATGTCTAAGCACACTAGCCTGTCTTCAGCAAGAATCCTATTAGGTCAGTTTAGCCATAATCCTCTTTAGCCTTGATGTTTCCCCTTAGTATAATAATTTTCCATCCACTGACTGCCACTCTGCTCCTTAGCTATAAATTCCCACTTGCCCATGCTATATTTGGTGCTGAGGCCAATCTCTCTCTACCATTGCAAAATTCAATTGCAGTGGTCCCTATACCTATCATGATGTTCCTAAATAAATTCTTCCTTACTGTAACTTAATAAGTACCACTGAATAATTTTTTTCTTTAAAATAAGAACAAACATTACCCATCTTAATGACAATAACAAAAATATAGGCTAAAGCTAAAGAATAAATAATTTTAAATCAGACATAAGCACTTGAGTACAAATAGCTATTAATTTTCTGAAGAAAACAATAAAATCTGTTTTCTAAAATATTTATTTAAAGACATTGTGGGGAAGGGCCAAGATGGCAGACTAGAAGCAGCCTACATACACCACTCTGATGGAGAGGACTGAAAGTGGTGAGTGAATATATATTCCTTCAGACTGATCATCTTAGAGAGTGCATTGAGCATCAACACAGAGGCAAGAAGAGGCACTCAAAGTGAAGAAAAGGGAAGAAGGCAACATGCTCTGCAGGATCAGAGGTACAGGTGGAAGTTGCCCACAGGTGGGGGAGGGACAGAGTAGAGAATCCTGAGGCTTCACACTCTCCCCAAGGTCATTGCTATATGAGCTGCAAAAATCAACTCACAGTGGATAACAGACTTAAACCTAAGGCATGAAACTATGAGAATTCTGGAAGAAAATGCTGGAGAAATTCTTACAGATATTGGCCTAGGCAAAGAATTTATGAAGAAGACTCCAAAAGCAATCATAAGAACAAAAATAAATAAATGAGACCTGATTAAATTAAAAAGCTTCTGCAAAGCCAGGAAAGAATCAAGAGAGCAAATAAACAACCTACAGAATGAGAGAAAATATTTGAAACCATACATTTGATAAGAGTTTAATATCCAAAATACATAAGGAATTCAAACAAATAAAGAACAAGAAAACAAATAACTGGATTTTAAAATGGGCTAAAAACCTGAATAGACATTCCTCAAAAAAAGATATATAAATGGCCAACAGGCATATGAAACAAATGCTCAGTATCACTAATCATCAGGGAAATGCAAATTACAAACACAGTGAGATATCACCTCACACTTGTTAGAATGGCTATTATCAAAAAGACAGAAAATAATAGATAATAAGTATAGACAAAGATATGGAGAAAAGGAAATCCTTTAGGACTGTTGGTAAAAATCTAATTTAGTATAGCCATTATGGAAAGCAGTAAAGAGGTTCCTCAAAAAATTAAAAATAGAGCCACTTTAGGAGCCAATAATCCCACTTCTGGGTCGATGTTTAACATGTATGAAACCAATATGTCAGGAAGATATCTGCACTCTCATGTTCATTTCAGCATTACTTAAAAGAGCTAACATATGGATCCAACCTAATTGCCCATCAATGAATGAATGGATAAAGAAAATATGGTATATATACACAACGGAATACTATTCAGCTTTTTTTTTTATTTCAGCTTATTATGGGGGTACAAAAGCTCAGGTTATGTATATTGCCCATGTCCTGTCCATCCCCCTGAGTCAGAGCCTCAAGTGTGTCCATTCCCCAGACAGTGCGCCTGGCACTCACCATGTAGTCATACCTCCATCCCCTCCCCCCACCCCCTACTTCCCCAGGTCAGCACCTTCAAGCATGATCATTCCCCAGACAGTGGCAACGCACTCATCATGTAGGCATACATCCATCCCCTCCCCCCACCCCCCGCCTCAGTCTGATATCCAGTTGGTATCGTTCCCCAATGTGCATTTAGGTGATGATCAGGGAAACCGATTTTCTGGTGAGTACATGTGATGCTTGCTTTTCCAATCTTGGGATACCTCACTGAATATAATGGGTTCCAACTCTCTCCAGGAGAACCAAAGAGATGTCGTATCACCGTTATTTCTTATAGCTGAGTATTGGTATACATATACCACAATTTACTAATCCATTCATGAATTGATGGGCACTTGGGTTGTTTCCACATCTTTGTAATTGTAAATTGTGCTGCTATAAACATTTGGGTATAGGTGTCTTTTATATAGAATGATTTTTGTTCTTCTGGGTAGATACCCAATAATGGGATTGCTGGATAGAATGGTAGGTCTACTTGAATCTGTTTAAGGTATCTCTATATTGTTTTCCACAGGGGTTGCACTAGTTTACAGTCCCACCAGCAGTGTATGAGTGTTCCTGTCTCTCTGCATCCACATCAACATGTATTGTTTTGGGACTTTTTGATAAAAGCCATTCTCACTGGGGTTAAGTGGTATCTCATTGTGGTTTTGATTTGCATTTCCCTGATGATTAGAGATGTTGAGCATTTTTTCATGTTTGTTAGTCATTTTTATATCTTCTTTTGAAAAATTTCGATTCATGTCGTTTGCCCACTTTTTGATAGGGTTGTTTGATTTTCTCTTATTGATTTTCCAGAGTTCTAAATATATTCTTGTTATCAGTCCTTTACCTGATGTGTAGTATGCAAAATTTTTTCCCATTCTGTAGGTTGTCTGTTTACTCTCGTGACTGTTTCTTTGGCTGTGCAGAAGCTTTTTAATTTAATCAGGTCCCATTTATTTATTTTTGTTGTTGCTGTGATTGCCTTAGGGGTCTTCTTCATAAATTCTTTGCCTAGGCCAATGTCTGTAAGAGTCTTTCCTATATTTTCTTCTAGAATTCTAATAGTTTCCCACCTAAGATTTAAGTCTTTTATCCACCGTGATTTGATTTTTGTGAGAGGTGAAAGCTGTGGGTCCTGTTTTAGTCTTCTACATGTGGCTATCCAGTTTTCCCAGCACCATGTATTAAATAAAGAATCTTTTCCCCAGAGTATGTTTTTGTCTGCTTTGTCAAAGATTAGATGGCTATATGAGGATGGTTTTATATTTGGATTTTCTGTTCTGTTCCATTGGTCTGTGTCCCTGCACTTGTGCCAATACCAAGCAGTTTTAACAATCACAGCTTTGTAGTATAGTTTGAAGTCTGGCAAATTAATACCTCCCATTTTGTTTTTGTTGCTTAAAATTGCTTTTGCTAAACGGGGTCTTCTCTGGTTTTAAAAAAAAGGAAGAAAATCTTATCTTTTGTAACAACATGGATGAACCTTGAGTACATTATGTTAAGTGAAATAAGACAAATACCACATAATTTCACTTATACGTGTAATCTAAAAACATGAAAATGGTGGTTCCCATGGGCTGAGGGTGGAGAGTAGGATTGAAGAGATTTTGTCACAGGACACAAAATTTCTATTAGAAAGGAAGAATAAAGTCAAGAGATCTGTCATATACTATAGTGAATACAGTTAATAACAATATATTTTATACTTGAAAATTGCTGAGTAGAGCAGATTTTTAAGTGTTTTCACAACAAACAAGTAAGTATGTTGCATAATGCATATGTTAATCAATTCAATTTTGCCACTCCACAATATATACATATTAAAACATGTTGTATACCATAAATATATATAATTTTGTCAATTAAAAAATTAATTTTTTAAAAAAAGGCCAATGGTATGTATGTTGAGGAGAAAGGGTGTCTGTTCACAAAAAGGAAAAGTTGCTTGACAAAGAAAAATAATATCTACTACATTTTAATTCAATGTCACAATCATAGTGATGGTTTTCTCTTTCAGTCATATATAATCAATTCCCTAGGACACCAACAGATTTATTTTGCATGGAGAAAGAGATTTAGTTAGTTCCTGAGAGAGAGAGAGAACAGCTTTTTCATCAGTTAAGGTTTAAAAGTATAAACAGAGGTGATTAAACACAGGCCATCACTCAGTATTAATAAATTAAGAACCACAAATATAGAAATAAATTATTTACCATTTTATGTGTTAAATATGATTTGAATTTAGTTATAGTATACAACAAAATATATTTTATTCAATGAGTTTCTTTATTCTTCAAAATATATATTTCCATAATATCTTGTCAAGGCAAAATATAGCCATACATTTATAAGCATACTATGAACTTAAGTAATTGACAGACTATCAAAATAATCTTCACAATTCACTTCATGATCCCACTGAGTTGAAAATATAAGACTCAATGAAATATTTAAAATGCTTTGACCTAGGAAGCAAAAAAAAAAATATTCATGAGGAATGGAGACTATAAAAGTATGAAAACATAGGATTATGATGGATAAAGTGATACATACTATATGTAGTTCAAGTAGGCTTTTGATAGAATTCAATCTGTTTAATGTACTAGAAAGAGAATGTATTTAAAGTTCAATTGCTGTTCCCTACCAGGAAATTTTTAGAATGATAACAGCTGCTTACTCATATTCTTTCATTAAAATTTCTTTTAAGACTGAATAAAAAATAAAGCAATCAAATTTAAAAATAAAATAAGAAATAAAAATAACTGAATAAACATATTTCCCCTTTTTTTCTCTGTAACTAATAAACAGTATATCATATTGATGATTCAGTAGATGGCACTGTTCCCATTAATTCAAAATAGGTCTAATAAGCTGACTTGAAATGCCATAACAGGAACCAGGGCATACAGGCTTAACCAAGAATACTAACATGCTTTACCGAAAATATAAAACAATATTCTGAACATTTGTATCGATATTCTAAACCAATCAAATCTTAAATATGGTTAATGATTATTTACAAAACATTTATTTCTTTCCTACTGAAGCTTCGCTAGGATTCTATAAATTTTCTTTTGGAAATATTAGTGAATGATCTAATAACACCTTTAATGAAAAATAAATTGATTCCTTCCCTCTAATTAAAGTGTGAAATAACAGTACTTCCTATGTCTTTTAACAAAGCTTTATTAAAAATAGAATATTTGAGAACGTTTTCAAAATACTAAATAGGCTGCCATTATCCAGTTTTGAATGTGCAGTTATAAATATTTTCTTCTTAACCATTACTTGCTGCACTCTTCATTTACTGACTGACATAGTTACCTTTCTATGAATTAGCTACCATAACTTAAGCTCCTTAATGGCATGGAATACATCTTATCCTCTTTGATAGATCTCACAGCACTTATACACATAGTAGCCTCAAAAAAACACCTACTTTAAAAAGGCACAAAATAAAGTTTGTCAAGAAACATAATATTCAATGACAAAATGTATTCAATAATTATTTACTGAGTGGAGTATAAATCAGTAAATGAAAGCAACAAAAGTAATACCAGTAAAACCTATAACCAGACCAGTAATTTAACCTGCAGATTTTATTAATATATTTGAGTTCTGGAATTCTAAGATTATTCCCAAAGGAAATAATTCACATAACTTAAACCAGGTTGTATTAACAGTCACAAGATCTCAGTGGCTATCATCATTTATTCATTCATTCAAAGGATTTACTAAGAACCTACAATGTACTATAGGCCTTTACAGTCCCAGATCCAAATAAAACCCTAAGGATTTTAAAGGGAATCAAGGCAATCCTAGATCTATCAGCTCTGTATCCCACTCCCTCTCTCATTTCCTTGCTGCATATCTGGACAGAATGCTCAGGCCCCTGGAAGATTCCAGATAAAAATAATTCATTATTTAAAAGCCATATATACTTTTCTTTCAGGGCTTAGCATTAGTCATCCTTTCAAACCAAGTATTGACATAGACCAACAGCTGCCAAAGCCATAACGCCATCCCAAGTCCTGTAGACTGCTAAACAGATCTAAGATAGATACCATCCCCTAGGCTCTCATGTTGTTCTGGAATCTCAGCTTTCTCTAACCTTGTATGCTCAAGATTCCAGGAATAGATTTTGCTTTCATACCTGCTTCTGTGTTTTCTTACCAGTCCTTCATCTGGGGGCCTGAAGCCATGCCCCAGAAATTTGCTAAGTGGCCAAACTATTGCTCTTTGCTGATGATATGACCTCATACCTAGAAAACTCCAAATATTCTGCAAAGAGACTACTGGAATTGATAAATAAGTTCAACAAAGTCTCAGGTTACAAAATCAATGTACACAAATCAGTAGCATTCATATATGCCAACAGTCAAACTGAGAACCAAATCAAAGACTCAATACTTTTCACAACAGCAACAAAGAAATTAAAATAACCTAGGAATATATTTAACTAAGGAGGTGAAAGACCTCTACAGGGAAAACTATGTAATATTGAGGAAGGAAACAGCAGAGGACATAAACAGGTGGAAAACCATGCCATGGCTCATGGATCAGCAGAATTAGCATTGTTAAAATGTTTATACTACCCAAAGTGATCTACAGATTCAATGCAATCCCTAATAAAATACCAACATCATTTTTCACAGATCTAGAAAAAATAATTCTACACTTTGTATAGAACCAGGCAAGACCCCGTATAGCCAAAGCAACCTTAAGCAAAAAGAACAAATTAGGAGGCATCAATTTACCATACTTCAAGCTATCCTACAAGGCTATCACAACCAAAACAGCATGGTACTGGCAAAAGAACAGAGACCTAGACCAATGGAACAGAACTGAGAACGCAGATATAAAACCATCCTCATATAGTCATCTGATCTTTGACAAAGCAGACAAAAACATACACTGGGGAAAAGAATCCCTATTCAATAAATGCTTCTGGGAAAACTGGATAGCCACATCTCAAAGATTAAAACAGGATCCGTATCTTTCACAAAAATCAACTCACTACAGATGACAGACTTAAACCTAAGGCATGAATCCTTAAGAATTCTAGAAGAAAATGTTTGGAAAACTCTTATAGACATCAGCCTAGGTGACAAATTTATGAAGAAGACCCCAAAGGCAATCAGAGCAACAACAAAAATAAAGAAATGGGACCCGATCAAATTAACAATCTTCTGCACAGCCAAAGAAACTATCATTAGAGGGAACAGACAACATACAGAATTGGAGAAAATATTTGCATACTATATATCCAATAAAGGGCTGAAAACTAGAATCTACATAGAACTCAGAAAAAATAGAAAGAAAAAAAAATCAAACAGCCCTATCAAAAAGTGGGCAAAGGACATGAACAGAAAATTTTCAAAAGAAGACAGACTAATGGCCAACAAACATATGAAAAATTGCTCAACATCTCTATCATCAGGGAAATGCAAATCAAAACCACAATGAGATATCACTTAACTCCAGTGAGAACGACTTTTATCAAAAAGTCCCAAAACAACAGATGCTGGGGTGGAGGCAGAGAGATAGGAACACTCATACTGCCGGTGGGACTGCAAACTAGTACAATTTCTATGGAAAGTAGTGTGCAGATACCTCAAAGAACTAAAAATAGAACTACCATTTGATCTAGAAATCTCACTAGTGGGTATCTACCCAAAGGAAAAAAAGACATTCTATAAAAAAGACATCTGCACTAGAATGTTTACAGCAGCACAATTCACAATTGCAAAGATGTGGAAACAACCCAAGTGCCCATCAATACATGAGTGGATTAATAAATTGTGGTATATGTTATACCATGGAGTACTACTCAGCCATAAAAAAGAGACCTACCTATTGTATTATCCTGGATGGAGCTGGAGCCCATTTTTCTAAGTGAAGTATCACAAGAATGGAAAAACCACTACCACATGTACTCATCATTAAATTGGTACTAATTGATCAACACTTACATGCACATATGGGAAGTAACATTCATAGGGTTTCAGGGAGGTGGGAGGCAGGAGGAGGGGTATTCATGTAAATCCATACCTAATGGATATGGTACATGCTGTATGGGGGATGGGCATGCTTGTCACGGGGTGCAAAGGCAATTTATGTAACCAAAGCATGTATGCCCCCATAATACTCTGAAATTTAAAGAAAAAAAGGAAAAATAAAGGAAAAACAAAAGAAATCTGCTAAGTGGTGAAATTCTACTATAAGATAATAATTACTTCTCCCCATGATGATCACCTATATTGAATTTCCTAATATCCCTGCCCACCTGACTGGTACTAGCTCCATTTGGAAATTTAGTGCCAACAACACTGGTTTAAAGACAACCAAGCCTGCCACATCTTTTAGTTACTCTCTTATCTATTCAGTTTAATTTCCAAAGTCAGCATCTGCAGACAAATATATACTTCAAAGTTCCCAAGAGTTCTAAAGAAGTTCTTCTAAGTCTCTGTTAAGTCACAAGCTCCTCAATAATTGTCAACAGCCCTGTGTTGCCAAGAGAAAATTTGTCACTTGCCCCAAACTGTGATGTCCTCTGCTCTATTTTGAAAAATATTTAGGAGTGTATAAATACTCTTAAGCCTCTAAAACTCAAAACATCTCCAGTTCAGAAAACAAACCAACAGACAAAAATTAACTGATTACCTCCCAGTGTTAGGCCTAATTAAAGAACAGATGACGATAAAATTCATTTCCTCAAGGAGCTCAGTCTAGGGGAGGTTGAAAGACTTAAAGTTAATATGGTGTGGAAAGCAAACAACTCCAAGTAGGAAAAATGTAGACAAAAAAATATTTGTCGATTACCTATATATCAGAGACACAATCAATATAATTCTTTAGTATTTTTACTTCTTCATAAAACAGCCTAGCTCTCTTCACAATCAGCTACAGAATTTTTATAAAATACCCTAGAGCCTAGAATTGATGTCTCTTGTATGACTATTTGATTAAATGCAGACATCTCTTCAGTGAGGACTATTAAATACTTGAATGAATTACATTAAAATGGCGGAATTTCTTTCTTTAGAATTTTTAAAGTAAGGTATAGATATTCAAACATCAAAGATGCTTTAAGTTTAATGTTGCAAGAAGATGAATTAACTAAATTCCTAGAAATGGAAAAGTTAATGGTAGGGGAATGGAAGGAGTCTTTTTGAAAGACAACATGAGATGATACCAGTTCAATAGGTGCTAAAATTATCACACCTAATGAAGACAAGAAGCACTTGAAAAATCTTTAGGATTGATAAACCATAGTATAAGAAAGATATAGAAGATCCTAAAATGAATAGATAGAAAATAAAAACATGAATTTTCTTTTTGCTTTTGTTTTGGTATTGCTCTAATATTCCTTCTTTTTTTTCCTGAAAGTTTTAAAATAATTTTTCAAATCTGAAGTTCTCTTTTAGTTTCATGTCTTTAGTACATACTTACCTATTTTAAATATCTAATTATTTATGGTAACAGTGTGGTGAAATAAAATTTTAAATGCAAAAAAAAGTTAATATCTGTTAGTTTACACATATATTACTTAATACCTTTTGCTACTGCTTTCTTGATATTTAAAAATTGGAATAGTAATAACTTTAAGATGGTAATTATTTTAGTTCTAACAATCATGTAAGGTCAATAAGTTTGTAATCAAATTACATATAAGTAAACCAAGGCTCAAAATGGTTAATCATTTCTCCTAAGATCTGAGTCTGAGAAGAGAAGAAGGGTTGAAGTGGATGACCACTAAAGCCCTTATGGGTCCTAACATTTTATGACTATACTGTTTGTTTCAAGCCCTTGCTTAGTCTTTGCCACTCAGTACTAAAAACAGCATATCAGAGTTAAGTGATTTTTTTTTCCATTTTTCTTACAATGGAAATATTCATTTGTGGTATTTAATTAAATAAATTTACGTCTGGACCAAGAGGGTGAACTTTTGGCAACTGACAGATCAGAAATGAGCACAAACAGTGCCTCTCTAATCTTCTAGTAAAAAAACAAAAAACAAAATTAAAAAAACCACTGATTCTTTTCTCCTATAACCATACACTTCAAAGAATAAAAGCCTAATTCTTTACAGTTAAACACAAATGAATTACAGGTAAGAACACAGCATTGTTGTAATAGTAAAACAAAAACAATTTTTACCTTACTCTTTGAAACAAAAGACACTCTTAAATATAAAACTGTTAACCTATTAGTCATAAGATTATCTAACAACTCATTTAAGTGTTCTGTCCCTCTCAGACTACATAGTTTGTGACAAAGTCTTACCTTAATCAGAAGTTACATAATTTTAACTGTAAAAATTTGAGAACACTTCCTTACTCCTAATCATTTCTCTTTAACCAAATGAACTGAAGAAAACATCTGGAGAATTTGAACAAAATTATTCTCTAATGTATTTTTAAAGTATTTTAGCCCTCTAGCTTTATATTAATTAAGAAACAACACTTACACTTTTCTCATTCTTGGTAAGATGACATCTATTCATTTCCTATGACTTATGAATTGTCATGAAAATAAACCTTTTATTGGCTTTGAAGCTTTAATAATTTTAACTATAAGTTTTTTAAAGAATATAAACTTACATTTTGATAATACAGGCTGAGCATCCCGAATACAAAAATCCAAAATCGGAAATGCTCTAAAATCTGAAAACTTTTTGAGGACTGACATGACATTCAAAGGACATGTTTATTGGGGTATTTCTGATAAAGCATGCTCAACTGGAAAGTACAACGTAAATGTTTCAAAATCTGAAATAGGTCCCAAGAATTTCAGATAAGCAATAATCAACCTGTACCATATTGTTTACACATTTTTCCATATAAACCATTAGATTAATCTTCAAAATAACCTTTCTGGTAGGTTTTTTACCTTAATTTTGCTGGTGAGGAAACTGAAGCTGAAAAGAAGATAACATGATCTGTCTCAAGGCATTTGAATACCGAAGTTAAATCCACACACATAAGATCAATTCCAGTGCTTTTCCCAATATATTAGATAAACATATGACATTATTGTAAGAAATAAACGACCTCCAAAGGCATCTAAGACTCTTTGTACTATAGTATCACAATTTGTCCTTTTTGTGGAAACAAATAGAGCTAACAAATCATAACCCTCATTCCTAGGCAAGGTATAAAAAGTCACTGTACCTTTTCCTACAATATGGATTATATATTTTCCATGAGGGAAAATGAGTAACTCCTGCAAATTCCCTGTTTAAAGACCTCTCATTGCCCTTTTTGATGTCTGGTATGTTTGCCCCCATAAATAGATTAAGAACAAACTTGTCCTCTACTTTCCCAAACAAGGCAAAAAGAAGTTGTCACTGAATGTCATAATTTCTGCCATAAAGAAAGTAATATAAAGTGTCAGAACACTTCTTGTTTTGGGTGGAGCAGTCATTTGCTAGTATTTACAGATGACCGGACACAGACTGGAGGCAAAACGCCCCTATTGCTCAACCTACTATTATTGAGCTAACAAAGCTAGTTTTGAGTCCAAGAATTTTCAGGACAATTGAGGATTCCCACCTTCAAGCACTGTTTTCATTCCCCTGGATTAAGAAATAAAGGGTGGGAGAAACCATTTTAGTAGATTTCTGTTCCCCAGTATGGTAAAATTTTCATCTTGTGATCAAAATGATCAACATACAACTAACTGGTCCAGAAAAAGGCTGTTTCAAAATCTCTAAAATCAGCAGTACGTAGAGTGAACAAGTTTCATATTAACCCACAGAATAAAAGAGTTAAAAAGTCAAAAAATAACTCAGTAATCCAAATACAACAAGTTGGATTAAAATTTCTAAATTAACTAATGGTTTAAACACAGCATTGTGAACAATTTGCCCTAGAGGTTTTGGAATCTGAAATTCTGATAGATTGTGAATAAAGACAATTCACATTTTCATTTTACATGGAATAAATTGGAGCAAAGAAAGAAACTTAAAAGTGTGAGCATCTGTCCTTATTCTCTAATTCATCATTAACTTCTCACTTTTTTCTAGTTCTCTTACTGACATATTAAAATATTTATCTGTTCTCCAAAGTCACCAACAGAACTGATCTCATCTTCATCACTATTTTCACCTCTGTCAAACATTCTAGAAGTTAACAATTATTCTGCCCTCACCTTTTTAATCAATTTCAGTCACCCTTGCGTAGACTAGTTATGAATGACCTCTCAGGTTTCATAGGTCTGGGTTTCAAATATCTCAAAGGATTCTATAAGAATTTATGCTCAAAGTATGCTTTTTATGCTATTGCTATTTTATGTTTGTTTTTTTGCTCAACACAGTAATTGCTCCCTCTTTCCCAGTAAACTCTGACCCCAATATAGTCTCTTATTTTTCTCTATCAAATATGACTATTTCTTTCACTTTTATTTTCTTGGCTTGCTTTCTTTTCTTAAGTTCTCTTACATGGACATATTCTAAGTTCCCATTCTAATTGCTTTTTTCTATATAAACTCTTCATGGAAGAATTTTATTTGCTACCATGCATAAACTTAACTTCCTAAATACAACAGAAAGTATTAAGCATACATTTATAAAGTGAAGAAACTTAAGCAAAAATGTTAAAATAAAGATGGTTTATTGAAGAGTTTATAAATAAGTAATGGAAATTTAATGCAGAAACTAAAAGGCTATGCATAAAGTTATTCTGATTGTACAACTTTTTCATCATGAGCATTCTTTAAAATATAAGAACATATTTTTTGCTTTTTCACAATAATTCATTCAAAACTGCTTATTAAATATCTACTATATGTCAGGTATTGTGCTAGCCACTTAGGATACATAGCAAGTGAGAAAACAGACATTAGTTTAGCTGCTACCAAAGAACCCATCTACTTAAAGTTAGAAGTTCAACTGTTGGAAAAATATATATCCTATTGTATATATGAACTAGGACTTTGGTACATGAATGGGATAATTTACCACTTAAGTACTATTTTCTTGTTATTTTTAATTTAATCTAAATCTGTTTAATAAAAATGTATAGCAATATTAATTTGTCCATGTTGTATCCATTTACAAGTTTGAACTTCTTATAAATTCTAAAACGCAGTGATCTGTGCTGATGAATTATGATTTACCAAGTAGCTCCAAATAACTTATTATAAGTCACAAATCTTATTTATAAATGAAGATAAGAAATTTAAGTACAAATTTTGTCCCAATTTATATATTTAATTATTTGCTTGAACAAAGCAAAACTGAATCTTGTGTATTTATCCAGGGGGCTAATTTGTATGGCTAGTGCCAGTAATACTGTGAAAACTCCCTAAGCAAACAGAACATAGATACTACCTTATAAGGAAGGCCAGTGCTTCAGGTCAAATCTGAGAATTAGATCCATGACATTATTCCTTTTAATTATATTTATAAAAGGTCTTTTTTTTATTTTAGATTATGGGGGTACAAACGCCTTGGTTACATATATTGCCTTTGCACCGCCTGAGTCAGAGCTACAAGCATGCCCATCCCCCAGACACTATGCACTGCACCCATTAGGTATAAATTTACCCATCCTCCTCCTCCCCACTCCCACCCTATGAATGTTACTTCCCATATATGCACATAAGTGTTGATCAATTAATACCAATTTAATAGTGAGTACATGTGGTGCCTTTTTTTCCCATTCTTGTGATACTTCACTTCAAAGAATAGGCTCCAGGCTCCATGTGGGATAATACAAGAGGTATTAACTCACCATTGTTTTTTATGGCTGAGTAGTACTCCATGGTATCCATATACCACATTTTATTAATCCACACATGCACTGATGGGCACTTGGGTTGTTTCCACATCTTTACAATTGTGAATTGTACTGCTATAAACATTCGAGTGCAGATATCTTTATTTTAGAATGTCTTTTTTTCCCTTGGGTAAATACCCAGTAGTGAGATTGCTGGATCAAATGGTAGTTCTACTTTTAGTTCTTTGAGATACCTCCATACTACTTTCCATAGAGGTTGTATTAATTTGCAGTCCCACCATCAGTGTATGAGTGTTCCTATCTCTCTGCATCCATGCCAACATTTGTTGTTCTGGGACTTTCTGATAAAAGTCAATCTCACTGGAGTTAAGTGATATCTCATTGTGGTTTTGATTTGCATTTCCCTGATGATTACAGATGTTGAGCAATTTTTCATATGTTTGTTGGCCATTAGTCTGTTTTCTTTGGAAAATTTTCTGTTCATGTCCTTTGCCCACTTTTTAATAGGGTTGTTTAATTTTTTCTTGTTGATTTTCTTGAGTTCTATAGATTCTAGTTATTAGCTCTTTATCCCTTGTCTTTTATTTTTAAAAAAGAGTTTGGAGATGATCTGTATTACATTTTATCACTATAATAATGCCAAGTTTTCTTAATAACATTTAAAAAAAACAAACAGAAAATACATGTAAATACTAAAGATCAAAACCATGTAAACCTCCAGTCTAACTCAGTAGTCAGCAAACTACAGCCCCACAAACTGGTCATCAGTTTTTATAAAGTTTTCTTAGAACTCAGCCACACTAATTTATTTATGTTTTGTCTATGGCTACTTTTGAGCTATGATGGCTAAGTTGAGTAGTAGTGACAGAATCCATATGGTCCACAAGCCTACAATTATGTGGTCCTTTAAGAAAATTATCAGAAATTCAAGGAAGGAAAACGTGACTCATAAGAATTTTAAAAACTGGATAATGAATACAGAAGAGAGCAGACAAGGATTTTCAATCAGCTATTATAAATATGTTTGAGACTTAAAGGAGTAGTGGCTCACACCTATAATCCCAGCAACTCAGGAGGCTAAGGCAGGAAGATTGCTTAAGGCCAGGAGTTCCAGACCAGCCTGGGCAACATAGGGAAGTCCTGTCTCTACAAACAACAACAACAAAAAGACTAAAAGGAAAAAAATATATAATGAGCTAATAGATGAGAAAGAGCAGCAAAAAAAAAAAAAAGAAAGAAAAAGTATTTTTTAGAAAGAAAAAGGACTTTCAGTTAAAGATCAAATATGTAAAAAGCTAGAAAGAGCATCACTCCTGAGATATAAAAATAAAAACACATGTGAAGTTCCAAATTAATGACTTTTCCTGAGCCCATAATAGAACTGAGGTCACAGGTCAATTACCCTGAAATACGGAGAAAGACAGTCACCTATGGGAAGAAACAGAATCCAAGCTTTTCCAAAGCTGCAAAAGATGCCACTGAACACCATATAAACTGCCAAGATTAAACTAGAAATTTTTAAGGAACTGCTAAATTAGGCTGAAAGTAAGCTATCAAGAGAATATAAAACCTCAGGAGCTGCAAACATAGGAGGAGTTGTACACTTACTACCACCCTCTTCTTTCTGGAACTCCAGCAGGAACAGAAGGAAGACAGGGGAGAATTCTCATTGGCTAAGGGAAAACAGTATCCACTGTTGAAAAGCCACCCAAAACTATCTAGCCCACCTCTCCTAAAAAACAAAATCTTTAATCTGCAAACCTATACCTGATAGCACTGGTGCAATCCCATTCAAATGAGATGTGAAACTCTACCCAGATTCATCTGGCCTATATCCCCTAAAATCCTTACTTTTTAGGAAAAAGGGCATCAATATCATAGCTTGGTGGAAACTCACTGAAGCCAGGAAAGGGAAAAATGGGAAAAAGGGGAGCTCTACTCTTAGGGTAAGAGGAGAAATATTAACACATGCTAGTCCCAGCATTAAAACTGGCAGACAGACAGGAACACTAGTAAAGGCCATAATCCCAAAACCCAGGTTCACAGTATCTTTCTAAAATTGAGGTTTAATGATATTATTTGATAGCAGGAGCATGTGTACATACATACAAACACACATATACATACATTTACACATACCAACAAACATATATGCACACATACATGCATGAACACACACACAAACACACACACAATCTTACTGTCTCCACCTCACAATGGCCTAGAGTCACTGATTAATTCCTTGATTTGATTAGTGTGGTTAGCAAAGGGAATATTAAGTTCCCGTCTGATTTAGAACTTGTGCTCTCTCAATTTCTGAGTCCTAAACTATTTCTATTTAAATATAGAAAGAAGAAAATTAAATATAATTCAAAACTATTTTGACCTGAGAGAAGAAAAATAAAAAGAATCAAACTATTTGTTACTGAGTTTTAGAAGTGGATAAGATTTCACAGGTAAACTAGGAATTCAATTCTGCTATTTAAAAAGTGAAGAAACTAAAGGCAATAGGGACTTTCCCAAAGTCATACTCCTAAGTAATGGCAGAGTCAGGACTGAAATCCATGTTTACTCAGTTCTTAGTTCATGAATACAAAAATCAAACTTGCCAGCCCATTAAATTCTTTTTCAAAAGAGTTTAGAATTAAAAACAAAAATAAAACTAGTATTATTTAAGGTCTATTATCTGACAATAAAATAATACTAGCTTCCTAAACACTATGCAGCAGAAATTCCTTGCCTAACTTTGAACATTGTAAACTCAAGCTATGTGTCACTTTAGGCATAAAAAGTCATTATCATCATAATCACAACACTGATTTTGGTATGGAGGAAAACTAGAGATTCAGAAAACAAAATAAATTTACAACTAGTAGTCAAGCTGCAAAAGCTTAACAAATGTACTTATGTTTGTGTATTTATGTTTATATATAAAGTTTATCAGGCAAGCCTAAAAGTCACTGATAGTTTTTCAACTTTGTGAACTACACCATGCAGCCAAGTAATTCAGGATTATTTGCATTACATAATCAAACAGAATTATGTAGATTATGTAATCATTTAGGTTTATCCAATTTGTGTAATCATTCAGGATTATCCAGTTATGAGTCAGGAAAGATTTTTCTTACCTAGCTAAAATTACTTAATTTGAAACGACCAAAGAGCCAGCATTAAATCTCATTATTAGTTGCTTCTAAGAAGTGACTTTTATTGTAAATGGCATATTTAAGCTAAACAATACAATAAAAAACAGCATGGCAAAACACATGAATACTATACTAGTTTAGTCAATTTCTTTTGTCAAGACACTGAATTCATTGACTATTAGAAACCCATCAAGTTCGCGTAAGTATGACCTATAAAGCTCAATACAGTACCACTCTATTATGAAAGATGTCCACTGTCATCAAAGAAAAGGACTCTTGACCCGCAGTTCAGTAAATTGTCCCAACTGTTAATATACAGTCATCCCTTGGTATCCATGAGGAATTGGGTCCAGGACATCCCATGGATTACAAAATCTATGGATGCTCAAGTTCCTCACATAAATTGGCATAGCATTTGCATATAACCTATGCCCATCCTCCCATATACTTTAATTCATCTCTAGATTATTTGTAATAACTAATATAATGTAAATGCTATGTAAATAGTTGTTATACTGTACTGTTTAGGAAATAATGACAAGAAAAAAATCTGAATATGTTCAGAACAGATGCAAAATTTTTAAAATATTTTTGATCTGCAGTTGGTTGAATCCACAAGTGTAGAGCACATGGATATGAATGGTCAATTGTATATCTCAATATTAAAGAGAAATATAATCAGAGAAGTACACAACACTGAGTCATAGACCACCAGCCAAAGAAATGGACAATACATTTACAATAAAAAGACCCAAATACTTAAAACTGTGACTGCTGAGATAAACTGTGTTTATGAATGGGCATGGTTGCTGGCATATAATACACCTTTTCTTTATAATAATTTATTTTAATTCCCTTTTAAACTAAACAAAATCTAACACATACACTTGCCCTTTCCTTCCTCCTCCCCATTTTATAGATGACTCATCCAACACAAAACTAACTAGAAATACCAAATTTAACTTCTTACACATTACTATAGAATTGGGGGAAAAGAAAAGATTTAATGATATACATGCCAAAGAATAATGCTTTCTAATAATTTAATTGGTAAAAATTCTTGGCTTACAATCATATTAGTACTTGAAAAGAAACAATTCAATTAATAATGATCAATCTAGATTTAATTATAGCATACTAAAAATATAACAAAGTACTGTTTATTTACTTGTATCCTTACTGGTACCAGGAAGAATTTCAACTACAAATGTGTTTCTTTTAATGTGATAAGAGAGCATAAATTAAACATAAACTCTTTAAAACAGAAAAACAAGGGTGAGGCCAAAGTAAAACCAAGAATAAGGCTAAAAATGTACCATAAGGTAAAACTACTATGTATGTTTTAATAGATGCAAATCAGAGGACAGATTTAAATACAGCCAGCCACTGTTACATGCATAAAATGTTTTTTGAAAGGGTGTACTACAATTGTTAATAGTGATTACCCTTACAGAGAAAGACTAGGGGTCGAAATTCAGAAATGATGAGGATATGGGCAGTGGGACAAACTTATTTTTTATTTTATATATCCTGTACTGTACTAAATATATGTTTATATATTTTAATTCTTTAAATACAAATAAATCACAAATAAAGTACTAAGCAGATCATAGAAAAAGAAGCACTAGATCTCTCCACAACAACAAAATTATGGCTCAAGGGCATAGAAAGCACAGAGAACTGTATGATACTGAGTACTCTTGAAGGTTGCCCTAGTTTGGCTTGTTTGAGCCCCTACTAAATCTCATGTTGAAATCTGATTCCCAGTGTTGGAGGTGGGGCCTAATAGGAGGTGTCTGGGTCTTGGGGGTGGATCCTTCATGAATGTCTTCATCCTTGTGGTTATGAGTAAGTCTTGGCTCTATTAGTTTCCTCAAGAGCAGGTTGTTAAAAAGAGCCTGACAGGCCGGCATGGTGGCTCACAACTGTAATTCCAGCTCTCTGGAAGGCTGAGGTGAGAGGATGGCTTGAAGGCAGGAGTTAGAGACCAGTCTGAGCAAGAATGAGACCCTTATCTTTACCAAAAATAAAAAAAATATTAGCCGGGCATGGTGGCTCCTGCCCGTAGTCTCAGCTACTCCAGAGGTTGAGGCAGGAGGAAGGATCACTTAGCCAGAGAGTTTCTGAGTTTGAGACTGCAGTGAGCTCTGATTATGCCACTGCACTATACCAGGGCAACAGAGTGAGACTCTGTCTCAAAAAAAAAAAAAAGAAAGAAAGAAAGAACCTGGCTCCAGACGGCAACACTCTCTCTCTCTCTCTTTCTCCCCCTCCTTCTCCACCCTCTCCCCCCACTCCCCTCTTGTATGTAATTTCTGTACCCACTGGCTCCCTTTCCCTTTCCACTAAGAGTGGAAGCAGCTTAAGGCCATCACCATTTTCAGATGCTGGCAACATGCCTCTTGTATAACCTGGAGAACCATGAGCCAAATAAACCTCTTTTCTTTATAAATTACCCAGTATCAGGTATTCCCTCATAGCAATACAGACTAAGACAAAAGTGGAAGAATGAGATATTTTTATAGGAAATGGAAAGTAGGGAAGGCAGAAAGGAGAAATTACTGTTTACCACATATAGCAAAATGTTAGGTTTGTGTTCAGAGGGAATCACCCTAAGAAAAAGACTACTACTTCTAAATTCCTCCTACTCCTTGCTTTCAACCACTGGCAAGTTTAAGGATTTAGGAAAGTCACATATTTATGAGTCTCAAGCCCTACTTAAATTAAAAAAAAAAGGGGGGGGGATATTACCAGTATACAAGACTCATTTTTTAAACCAAGTCTTAGTCATTCTCAGTAAACACAGAAAAATAAAAAATAATGTATTGAGTTTTTCTATAAAGGTATTTATTGAATTTATAAAATGCTTTTATTCAGTGACTTTGTCCTTTCAACTTTTTTTGATGTTCAAATGTTCCTTTATAATGGTGATATTTGGTAAAAGTTTGATTTCTATTGTGCCCTTACTTAGAAAAATAAAAGTTGTACTTCTTTGTCAGTCCTCCAAATTTTTAAATACACTTCACTAGACCATGAAATTCAAAAACTGAAGAACCACCGGGATAGATGATAAGGACAGTCATTTTTTTAACCCAATGAAAGGTTTAAATCTCCCTGTAATTTGATAAGGAATCACATTTATGTAGAGATAGTTATCAATTCCCCAGAATACAAAGATAAACAGGAACTTCAGAAATCATTAGGAAGTCATGTATGTTCATGCCCTCTGAATGCTTCAAATGGAACATGCAATTAATTTGTTAACAAATACTTACTGTATACCTACCATGACAGTAATATAAAACATTAAGATAAAAACTTGCTGAGTCTCATTTAAACACTGAATATCAGAACCAAGGTTTTGTCAGTAAGAAAGAAAAGTAAAACTAGAAATTACCCACATTTAAGAAAGACAGAGACAAGTACCCAGTAAATAGAAATGCAAGCAATCAGAATTACCAAGATTAAGTTGGCCAGAAAATAAAAAAAACAACCATGGGGTCTAGGTTTTAGAGGCAGAAGTCCTTTCTAAACAAATGAATGGTGGTGAATCAGACAGGATAATACTGAAACCAAACTACTCAAAAAAGGGTTTGGTTATAAGAAATAAAAAAAGATATTGGGGAAATGCAAATCAAAACCACAATGAGATATCACCTAACTCCAGTGAAAATGGCTTTTATCAAAAAGTCCCAAAACAACAGATGCTGGTGTGGATGCGGACAGAAAGGTACACATATACACTGCTGGTGGGACTGCAAACTAGTACAACCTCTATGAAAAGTAGTATGGAGAGATCTCAAAGAACTAAAAGTAGACTTACCATTTGATCCAGCAATCTCACTATTAGGTATTTACCCAAAGGAAAAAAAGACATTTTATAAAAAAGACACTTGCACTCGAACGTTTATACCAGCACAATTCACAAATATGTGGAAACAACCCAAGTGCCCATCAATACCTGAGTGGATTAATAAAATGTGGTATGTGTGTGTGTGTGTCTATGTATGTATGTATGTATGTAAGTATATCATGGAGCACTATTCAGCCTTAAAAAAAAATGGTGATTTAGTATCTTCTATAACAACCTGGATGAAACTGGAGATCACTCTTCTTAGTGAAGTATCACAAGAATGGAAAAACAAACACCACATGTGCTCAATACTAAATTGGAACTAATCAATCAACACTATGTGCACATAGGGAAGTAAAATTCAAGGGAAATCAAGTAGGTGGGAGGGGAGAGAAGGGGATGGGTAAACTTACACCTAATGGGTACAAAGCACACTTTCTGGGTGAAAGGCACACTTACAACTTTGACTCAAACTGTATGAAAGCAAATTATGTAACCCAAACATGTGTACCCCCATAAGACTCTGAAATAATTAAAAAAAAAGATATTAAAACTGGGATTTAAAATGAGAATACAACAACCAGCTTCATTACTAGCTTAGAATTGTTTACATTTCTTTTAACTAGAGAAAGAGTTTGTCCTATAGTAAGTTCTGGCTGAATGACCAGTTGAATGCTCAAGTGAGTTGAATGCTCAAGTGAGCATTAAACAGCCCCAAATGAAAAAATTATAGCACTACATGGAAAAGGGGTGAAGTCATTAAAATGAAATCTAGTATTCAGAAATAATATCTTCATTCTTGCCTTTTGAACAGAAGTAGTACTATCAACAAAGAATTAGGCACTTATGTAATAAACCTACCACATAGCAAACCGTACACTTGTAGTATGAGGTTTAAATTACATCTTAATATATTGTGTAAAAAATTAGTCACACTAGATGTTATAACCTATATTATTCTTTAAAATCGTATTTCTAGCATTCAAAAAACTAAAGTCATTAGTCTTATAATTAAAATAGTTATTCTCCAAGAGGTCTAGAGATGTTTACAACTTGTCTAATAAGTTCCTCAGGGATTACATATTTATAAAAATCCCTTAAGAAAAAAAATGGATTTTACATGCATAGTTTGCAGGCAGAATAAATCCCCACCAAAGGTGTCAATGTCCTAATCCCCAGAATCTGTGAATATATCTTACCTCTGAAGGGGTTCAGAGAATGCCACCCCTAAATATGCCACCTTGACATAAGGATTATTTTGAGCTAAAAGCGAATGAGAAAAAGTACACATACAAACACACAAAATCTCTCTGTCTTCCCCCTACCAGGAAGGGCAAGATGATATCCATTCTTAATTGATTCTTTACACCAGAGACAAATCTAGACCCTTATCAGTCCAGAGGAGACAGTGCCGGAGGAATCTATTTAACAAACCTTACTAACTAGTCCATTATTTTCCATTAATTTCCCACATATATTTACCTTCCCACAACTTGCTGCCCCTAATAGCTGAAAGTCTCTTTTCTTTGCCTTGTCACTTCTCTACAAAATTATTGTTATTTCGTTAAAATGATACACAAACCCAAGTTCTAACCACCCCTTTGAATTACTCATCATTGAGTATTCCCATGTGTATGAGCAATGCACATGTTAATAAACTTGTTTGTTTTTCCCTTATGTCTCCCTTCCTCAGCTTTATTAAGGTATAATTGACAAATAAAAATTGTACATATTTATAGTGTATAATGTGATGTTTTCATATATGTATATATTGCAGAATGACTAAACCAAACTAATTAATATATCCATCATCACATACACTTATTTTTTGTGGTAAGCATATTTAAGATTTACTCTATTAGCAATTTTCAAATATACAATAAATTATTAACTATAGTCACCATGCTGCACAATTGATCCCCCAATTTATTCATCCTCTCTAACTGAAACTTAATCTGTCTTTTGTCAGTATAATTTAAAGGCCCCAAACAGGGAACCTAGGAGAGTAGAGGGAAAAAAAGGATTCTTTTTCCTCTCCCACACATGGCAAAAAGGACTTTTCAAATGTAATTTAGATTAAGGACTTTGAGATGGGGAGATGATCCCGGATTATCTGTATGGGACCAATCTAATCGCATGAGCCCTTAAAAGAGAGAACATTACCCAGCTGTTTTCAAAGAAGGAGAACAGGACAAATGGCAGTGTGAGAAGCACTCAACTCACCACTATTGGCTTTGAAGAAGGAAGAAGGCGGCCATGAGCCAAGGAATTCAGGCAGCTTCTAGAAAGTGGAAAAGGCAAGGAAATGGATTCTCTGCAGAGCCTCCAGAAAGCAATGCAGCCCTGTTGACAATTTGATTTTAGCCCACTAACACCTGCGTTGAACTTCAGACCTTCAGAACTGTAAAGTAACAAACTTGTACTGTTTCAGCCACCAAATTTATGGTTATTTTGTTACAACAACAATACAAAACCAAGAATATATGTACTATAAGTAACTTTAGTTTTATAAATTAAGATTAATTTCAATTTACTTGGCCTAATTCTAGATATAAAGACAAAAACACCAGACTAAGAATAAGCTAAAGTGTACTCTAGTTACAGTCTAACAGCTAAATATCTGTGTGGCCTTGGGTAAACTATTTCTTCACCATTTGGACACCAATTTCTTTATCTGCAAAATAAAACCTATAGAGCAATTATTATGAAATAAGATGGCAATTACAGTCAACACTACCTCAGATTCAGGAAACTTCAAGATTAAACAGATTCTAGAAATAGCTATTAATTCAAGATTATGTTAATGTTATGGTAATGGGAATAGCATTACATAATTCCATTTATAGAATGAATTCTATATTAAATGATATGAGCAATTCAAATTAAAATAAGAATGACTTAAAATGTGTAATAAAGCCCTTAACAGTGGGATCACATATCAAGGCTGAGAAAATATTAAAGATTTCTTGAAAGGAAGCCTATGACATAAAAAAAATATATGGTCTGATGAGTATCATTATTTAAGGTACAGACAGTAAAATCCAATTACTTTTCACTTTCTGACACTTTGTTCACTATTCAGATTAGAGAATTTCACAGAATAATCGTTTTTTATTTTCAGAAATGACTGTTGTCTGTGTATTTTCTTCACTATATTTCAGTACTTTTTGTACAAAAGATCAATTATAACAAGGCATTTATATCATTTCTGAAAATAAGTTCCGAGTGGGAATATATACTATCATGATGCTATAGTTCCCAGGAAGCTATAAACAATCAGTATCTTATACATTGACACTTACTAACATCTTGTGGTAAAGATTACCAACTCTTCAACCAGAGACCCATCCCTATTTGGTTTCAGAGCTTTGGTTTACTGGAAAAAAAAATCATTTTCTCAAGTTTTTAAAGAGAAAATATTTTTATTGAGAAGGTTTTTAGTAATTTTTCAAATAAATTACTGAATTATTCCTAAAATAATGATTATCTACTCAAAACTGTCAAATCTTAACTGAATAGTAATGATCACCATATTATAAATTTGAGCCAGGTCAAAGAAACATTCTCGAATGAAAATAAGAATCAAGGGCAAGAGGGGCTATCATAATTTGGAATCCTACAACTACCAGATTATATGAATAACTAACATAATTAGAAAATAACTCACAGTTTTCATGGATTTATTCTATGCAATAATTCTGAAGTAGGACATACTTTTAAATGTCAAGATGATTTTTGATGACAGCCTTGTTTACCCACACTTAAATCACAGAATCAGTGGGTTCCAAGGGGAACACATAGATTATCTGACAGTGAGCCTTCCTCAACTACTTTTACTATAATTTTATACTTGGTCTTATTCATGAGAACACATGAAATCTCTGAAAAAAAATTATATATTGCCTTCGATAACCATGTAGTATGTTCCGGCTTATGCGTTAAAGCAAAGAAGTAATTTCTTTTCTCTTAAAAATCATAATTTTCTCTTTACAATCATAATTCTGCCAATATAACTGAAGACAAATTCCTAAAGATAGGATTCTAAAGGTAATTCACATAAGCATTCCATTATAATTACAAGTACCAAGTGGCTCAATCACTTCACTTAAACCAGTAACGATTTGCCTTTTAATTAAAAGTTCCTTTGCATTAAATCATCATTTTATGATTATATTCTCACCAAAGTTTGGAGAAACACTTTAATATCTTGGCACTCATTAAATATTATCAGTTTATTTTTCAAATTATCTCATCTAAAATGTCAAATCAGTTTACTTTTTAAATTAGGACATGTAGTAAATGCTTGCAGTAGACACCTTTGTATATTCTATAAATAGCACCCAAACATACTATGACAAATGTTGGCGAGGCATAGTGGCTCATGCCTGTAATCCTAGTACTCTTGGAGGCTCAGGCAGGAGGATCACTTGAGCTCAGGAGTTCGAGACCAGCCTGAGCAAGAGCAAGACCCATCTCTACTAAAAATAGGAAAATTAGCGGGGTGCAATAGCACATGCCTGTAGGCCCAGCTACTTGGGTGACTGAGGCAAGAGGATCACTTGAGCCCAAGTGTTTGAGGTTGCTGTGAGCTATGATGACACTACTGCATTGTAGCCTGGGTGACGGAGTGAGACTGTGTCTCAAAAGAAAAGAAAAGAAAAAAAGATACTATGACAAATGCAATGAAGGCACACCAATTTAAAATCATAACAAAACAAATGTCAGTATAAAGTACTTCTGTAAATCCTCAATTCATTCAATGGTGAATGTTCAATATATTTAATATAAAACTATATAAATAAACTTTTCAAACTAATTTTTAAATGCAGGTATATATAATTATGAAACCAAAAGTTTTGGCTCCGTTGCTTACACTGATTTCTCAAAATTAGTTGATCTGAATGTAACAGTTTCATTTCATTTTATAGATCAGAATGTGTACCTAAGAAGGAATATCTACTAAGATTATTTAGATATTCCTATTTCATTTCTACTCCCATAGTTCTCTGTAATCCATTCATGTAAGAAATGCTGACTTCAAGAATATTATGCCTTGAATTTCCAATCAAGATGGCATAGTGAGTTTATACCTACACTCACCCCATCAGTTCCAAATACATGATAATGACAAAGAAAAGAAGGAAATTTCAAAAAAAAAAAAAACAGAGAGAGAGATTTAGCTAGGCTTAAAAAACAATAAGACAATCCAATAAAAAATGGGCAAAAGAACTTGAATAGTCACTTCGAATACGAAATATGGATGGCAAATAAGCACATGTAAAGATGTTTCACATCATTAGCCAACAGAGAAATGCAAATCACAAGGTGATACCAGTATATACCTATCACAGCAGGTAAATTAGAAAATACTGACAATGATAAGTACTAGCAAGGATGCAGAGCAACTAGAACTCTCACATATTGTTGGTGTAGATGCAAAACGGCACAGCCACTTGAGAAAATTTTGTCAGTTTCTTAAAAAGCTAAACATATACTTACCATAGGACCCAGCAATCCCACTCCTAGATATTTATCTAGAGAAAGAAAAACCTATATGTTCACACAAAAACCTATATGTGAATGTTTATAGTGACTCTATTAAAAATCTCATAAGAAATGAAAAGTACCAAAATGTCCTTCAACTAGTGAACTGATAAACAAACTGTGGTATATCCATACAAGGGAATACTACTCAAATAAAAAGCAATGAACTACTGATACATGCAACAACTTGGATGAATCTCAAAGACATTATGTTAAGCGAGGAAACCAGTGTCACAAAGGTTAAATACTATATGATTCCACTGATATGACATTCTTGAACAGACAAAACTACAATGACAAAGAAGAAATTAGTGGATGCCAGAGGTTATGGGTGGGCAGAGGGTGTGACTACAAAGATATAAGGGAGGTTTTGGGGGATGATGGGATTATTCTCTATCTTGATTGTGGTCATGGTACGTGAATCTATTTATATGTTAAAATTCATACAACCATAACAAAAAAGTCAATTTTATTCAACATTAACTTAAAAAGTAGATTTTATATGTATATATAAAATACATACTACATATATATGTGTGTGTGTATATATATCTATATATACATATGTATGTGTGTGTGTGTATATATAATCCCCTTACTCCCATCCTGTGGTACAGAAACAAAATAAAAATGGAAAGTGGTAAGCAGAACTAAAGCCACAAACTTATTGAGTTCCTCTGTAGAGAAGCAAGCAGTGTCAGACAAACAGTCAGTTGCTATAGGGCAATAGGAACTAAAGTTCTTTAGCTCTAGCAGAGACTGTAGCTAGACTCCTGCTTGAACTTACACCTCAAACTACTACCATACCTTCTTTCCAATCCTCTGGAAAGAAGGCTCAGGGCAGGGGGTAATAAAATTATAGTCAAACTGTAGTCAAACCACTGGGGATATAGCTTTAAAGGAATTGCAGAGGAGTACAAAAACCTGCAAATATATTCCCCCAAGTTGTTGACTTACTTTTAAACTACATATGCACGGTGCACAACTTCAAAAATGCCCACAGAAAATGGCAGCTGGGAAGCTGAAGATCTGAACAGAGATCTCTGTAGCCACACAGTCTTGGGAATATTGTAATTTAAGCCTTGGCAAGTTAAAAGGACCTTGACAAAATATCCTGGGCTTTAAGTTAAACACCTCAGAAGGGCCTGGGTATAGGACTAGGACTACAGGTTATAGCATGGCCTAAAAGCAAAGGTGAAATAAATCAGCCTAACAAAACCTAAAAACAAATCCTCAACAGGATCACAAAAGATGATTCACAAAACAAGCATACACTTATTTGACATCAAAATGTCATTCCTGTTTTCTTAAGTATAAAATTTCAAATACTTATGTTTCTATTTTGCATAATTTAGAACAGTTCAGGTGAAGTCAGTTAATGTCTCATAGTACCTATGTACCATATGGCCACATAGCTCTGATCTTTCCACCAACTAGCTTGTTTACCTTCCATCCTTTATTTTTCTTACTTCCTTATTATGACTTCAGCTGATTCAAGATTCAACTTAAGCTAACTCAACCTCATGAAATCTCATTAGTTCAGCTCCATTGCTAAATCATTCATTTTTCTAATCCTAATCAGATGAAAGAGATTATTTTTATACACAAGGAGATAAATAGAGTGCTGTCCGCTCCATGGATTAGGCTTCTTTTGAATCAGGTGTCCCTTCCTAAGTCGAAATGGCTACACAGCTGGGAATAGTGTCAAGAGACACAAAATGCACACTTGATTAGCATACCTTTTTGGCAGGAACCAAGGGTCCAGAAACTGTTTCCCTTAGAAAGACAAGTGGATGGAAAAACAGTAACATTTCTTTAGAGTCTAGGCTTAAAGATGAACAGTCTCAAACATAATCTTTGTGTTCTGAAACCTCCTTTTAAGTCATTAAGTATTGACCATCAACTACATGAATAATACTATACCATATGGAAAACGATTATATAAAAGAGGGTCCTCATACTTAAGCAGTATGCAATCTAGTTGACTAATATACAGTCATGTGCTGCATAATTATGTTTTAGTCAATGATGGACCACATATATGATGGTGGTCTCATAAGATTATAATACCATATTTTTACCATATCTTCTCTATGTTTAGATACATGTAAGTACACAAATACTTACCAGTGTCTTACAATTGCCTAAATACTGAGTACAATATCCTCCTGTACATGATTGTAGACTAAGAGTAATAGGTTATGCCATATAGCCTAGGTGTGTAGTAGGTTATACCATCTAAGTTTGTGTAAGTACATTCTATTAATATGATGTTTGTACAATGACAAAATCTCATACCAATGCATTTCTCAGGACATAACCCAGTCATTAAGCAATGTATCACTACACATGAAAGAAACAATAAATAACATAAGGTAGAAGGTGATTACCAAAATCAATAGAAAACACTGAAGTGGGGATTAAAAAAAAAGTCTCATGATAATTGTAGTTATTCATCACATAAAAATGTTTTAGTTGTTAACCTGTTCATTAACAGATAAGTTAATTGTTCGTGTAAGGAGAGACAGGAGAAATCCCAAATACTAAGACAAACCCAAAGTTTGAGAGATAATAGCTGTACTTCAGAGGATTTTGCTTGGAGCTTTTCCATAAACTTTACTTGGTAGTACAGTCAGTATACAAATGAAATTCCATCTTTCTATGTACTCTTTCAAAACAATGAGTCTTTTAAAAAAGGGGAGGGAAGGCTATAATAAGATACATTCATTAACTCATTCAACAAATATTTAACCACCTACCACATGCCAGACACTGTGATAGATGCTAGGGAGATAGAGTGATAAACAATATAGACATTTGCAAAATATTCATTTCATTCCTCTATTCACAAGCATTTATGGATCATGTGTCAAAATAGGGAAGAAGAAATTTACTACTCAGTAATGTTACAGAACTTAATTTAGGAAAATATGTGTGTATAAATAAATGTATATGTTTTATATATGACATAATATACCATATGTGTAATATATCATTCTATGTAATCTACCATATGTTCAGAATCTGCTACAGAGATATTTCCTGTGACATAACACAAAAACATTAAGTGCTTGTGCTACCATATTCTTTTGTTTTTTGTGGTTCTCTTCTGTTTTTGAATGAGTGACTTATTTATCCTGCAAATTATGAATCTGATTTTTTTCCAATACTATAAAGTTATACATTAATATTATCTGTCATGTGTTGGTTGAGAGCTATTGAATCCTTCATATTGTACCATTCTTGGCCTAACAAACTGCATGGGAACTATCACCTACATGTTCAACTCAGGGTGTATCAAATCCTAGCATACACATTTTAACAGAATGAAAATGAAGTTGTTAGGATTATTTCTAAAGTTTGTTCAAGTACTAAAAGTCTCTGATGCCCTGACTATATAATTAATAAGAGCAAAACACAGGTGAAATCCAATAATCTACTGCAAATTGTATCCAATTTAAGACTTTATTAAAGCCATAGTCCCATCTGTTGGATTTGCTGTTCTATAGAACCTAACCTTAATCTCATTTTTATCCCCATCCCTGCCCTTAATCACATATTCATCCTGGTATAAATCATAAGTCCATGTGGTTTTCAGACATAAAAAGACCCACAGAAGTTTCAGAAAAGTAAAAATCCCAAAATGTAAACTTTCAAATAAGAGGATTTTTTTATTAAACGGCTGGGTACAGTGGCTCACACCTGTAATCCTAGCACTCTGGGAGGCCAAAGCAGGAGGATTGCTTGAGGCCAGGAGTTTGAGACCAGCCTGAGCAAGAGTGAGATCCCATCTCTAAAAAAAATAGAAAAAATTAGCTGGGCACAGTGGCACACTCCTGTAGTCGCAGCTGCCCAGGAGGCTGAGGCAGGAGCATTGCCTGAGCCCAGGATTTTTAGGTTACAGTGGGCTAGGCTGATGCCACTGCACTCTAGACAGTGCAACAGAATGAGACTTTGTCTCCAAATAAATAAATAAAATAAAAAATTAATTAAACAAAGGAAAGATAAAGAAGCCAAAAAACTATTACATGTTAAATATCATTAAGATTGAGAAATTGACAAAATAGAAACTATCAAAAAATAACCATATGGAAATTCTGGGGCTTAATTTAATACAAATTAAAATTTTACTGGAAGGGCTTAACAATGTATTGGTGATGACAGAAGAAAGTGAGGTTGAAGACCAATCAGTCAAAATTCTCCAACCTGACAAGAGAAAAGGATTGAAGAAAAATGCATAAAGTTTTAGGGACCTGTGGGACAATTTCAGATGATCTGAAATGTATATGTATTAATAATTACAGTCACAGAGGAGAAAAGACTGAAACTGGGACACAAGAAATATCTAAAAAATAATGGCCCAAAACTTCTCAAATATGATGAAAAACACCAACTTTCAAGTTTAGTCAATTCCAAACAGCATAAATATAGAAAGAACCACACTGAGGCACATCATAGTAGTCAACTGATGAAAAACAAAAATAAAAATCTTGAAAACAACTAGACAAGGCCAAAAAAAAAAGAAAGAAAGAAAAAAGAAAACGAGAAATAACAATAAGAATTACTACCAACTTCTCACTGGAGGTCAGAAAACAATAAAATAGCATCTTTAAAGCACTGAGGGAAAAAAGTATCAACCTAGAATTTTATATTCAGCAATAATATCCACAAAAAAAGAGTGAAATGAAACCACTTTCAGCTAAACAAAAGCTGAAAGAATGCCTGCCAGCCTACCTGCAGTATAAGAAATGTTAAAGGGTATCCTTTAGGCTGAAAAGAAATTATATCAAATGGATACTTAGACCTACAAGAAGGAAAAAGAACACCAGAAATGGTAAATAAATCGATAAATATGAAGACTTTGTTTTTGTTCTCATAATTCACTTAAAAATCAAATAACTATTTAAAGCATGATATAACACTATAAAGTGGGGTTTGTAACAAGTAGAGAAGTAAAAAAAAATGACAAAAATCACACAAAGATGGGGTGAGTAAATGGAATTATATTGTTGTACATTGGAAATTGACAGCTCGAAGCAGGATAGGTCAGGTAGAAAACGAGGTGGAGATAGAGGGAAGTACAGTGTCAGGTATGAAATGTGAGATAACTTTCTGATGAGCTAGAAATGTTCTTATCTTGCTTATGCTGGTGATTATATGGAAAGAAATAAGAATAGTAAATGGATTTCCAGACATATTAAGGAGTCAGACATTAATGAGTAAACAGATGTGGAGAAGAATGAAAGGGAAATGTCTAAGATGACTTCAAGTTTTCTAATCTCCCTTAACCATGCTGGAAGCTGCAGTGAAAAGGTTTCAAAGATAAAGGCTGAGTTCTATTTTGGGTATGTAGAAATGCCTAGAGGATAACTAAGAAGAAAAGAGAATAAGCAATGGAATGTGAGTATGGAGAGCAACAAACTTTCTAGCTCAAGACTTAGATACAGAAGGCAAAAACATAAAAGTAGTAGCTAAGCTAACCAGTATAGGAAAGGTTTTCCAAAAGTATCTAGAGTAAGATGGGCTAAGGTCCAGGGACAGAGCTACAAAAAACTGCAGATATTTAAGACAACACAGAGGAAAAAAAACACCTTAAAGAATAAGCGGCCATAAAAATAGATGATAAACAAGGAAAGAGTAGTCCCACTGAAAGACAAGGTGAAGGAATTTTAAGGAAGAACTGGTTGATCAGAAAATCAAATCCTACAGAGACTTTAAATCAAGATAAATAGATGTGAAGGAAAGAAAATGATGCCAGAAACAAAAATGGGACTCTAACCCACAGTAGTGAGTAGAGCTCACATCCAATAGTCCCTGTAGGTATAAGTCCCAATACACACATCTCAAGGGCTACGGTTTTAACGCCTATCCCCAAAGGAATGGCAGTTGGAGTCAAGGATAGCTAGAATTGGCCTTCTTGCACAAAGTCAAAAGTCAGAAAGAAGCTATCCTATTCATGAAAAGGGGGTAAAGAGACACTGCTTATTAGTTCTCAGACAGGACATGGGAGCTGGTAGTATACCTGTGGGTAGAATATGGGACAACCTTAAAAGTATTCAGAGATGGGGCATGGAATAAAAGGAGAGTTTTGATAAGACTGGAAAGACTTGAGCATGTGTATTTGTTATCTTTTGCTATATAACAAACCATTCTAGAACCCAGTACAGAGTGAGCAGCAGGCTCAGCCCAGCAGATGGCCTTTTGTAAGCCTTCAGTTCCAGTTTCCTACCTTCAAAATCGGCATCTGATTGCTTGGCAAAGGAGGGTCTTAGGATAACCTCTACTGAATAGAGGCACATTCGGGCCTTCTGGCTGCTTGAGGGCCTCTCCATACTACTCCAGCCTCTGGAACATGTCTTACTCCACCAGGGTACGGCCAGGCACACGCATGAAAGCTCTGCCTTCTGGCTTTTGGAGTCTCCTATTATTTCTTCTGGACAAACCTGGGATGTTCACAGGGCATCAGGCACTTCATCATCTCCAAGGCCATGTGCCTCTGAGCCTCATCTCCTTGCCTCTCCCTTTGCAGAGAAAACGGTGAAGTAAGACTCAACTCCATTTGGTTTATCTCATGCTGCTGAAGTCCTGGGTCTGATCCCAATTAGCTGTCCCTTCATGGAGCGTTTACAATGCAGTGCCACAAGGAGCTATTATGACATATGTAATGATTATAAGGAACTAAATTCCCTTCCTCTGTTATTGTAGTGCCTTAATGTACTGTCTTTGAGCATTTAAGATGGAAAGAAATCAGTGCCAAAAACAAAAAAAATTCTAAAACTTAATGGCTTAAAAATAATCATTTATTTAGCTCATAATTCTATGGATCAGACATTTAAAGTAAAAACTCTATGAAAAGTTGTCCAGCTCAGCCAATGTCTATTGGGCTTGATCATGCATGATATGTCAGCTCAAGCCTAGATGATGGCCTCATTGACATGTCTGTCAGTGTCAGCTGGAGCCATAGGGGTGACTAGGCCATGGGTATCCCTCATCATCCTGGAGGATAGTCCAGGCTTCTACACATAACAGAAGTGGAGAGAGTTCAAATACAAGCAAATGAGGAAGCCACAACACTTCTTGAGGTCTAGGTTGGGGACTTGTAAAATAGCCCTTAGCCATATTATACTGGTCGAAGCAAGTTGCAAGGCAACCTCAGATTCAAGGGGTGGGATAACAGACCCTACACCTCACAATAAAAGGAGATACCGTAGTCATTTTTGCAATTTAACACAGCATCTATGATAATGAAAAGATACAGAAGAGAAAAGAGGCAGTTCATTTAACAGTGTAGCCAAAGAGTTGATGGTCATTGAAACACAAAGTGAAGCTGACAGAATGCAGAGAAAAACTATAAATTAGGCAGCAAATAACAACCAAAGAAACTTGAAAGAAGCTAAGAACTGACAGGATGATTTCTTTAAAAGAAATAAGTAGGGCCATGAAAATGGCATACCATCTAGCCTTACTACAGAAGCAACCATCATGAGAAAGCTCAAATGGGACTGCCTAAACTTCCTTTTTTTTTTTTTTTTAAGAAAGTCTAGCTTCTTTTAACTAAGTTATTAATAATATAATTCAAGGATTTCACAAAATGGTACCAAACATGATTTATTAAATATTAGCATACTTGAAAATATCTATTATTTTACATGAATAAATTTTTTCAGTGATATTTCTTTTACAGTAACTCAAATTCATAAAACTTCTTTTAGAAAAGATGGGTGAGTAACTACAGTGGGTTCACTGCAAATTAAGCCATTTCAATGTCATGTTCCTTTTAATTTCAGTTATACCAAAACGTTTAAAATTGATATCACTTGGTCATAAAAAGCCAAAGATCATAAAGTAACACCTTTATAGTATATAATATTTAAAAACTAGATACCTGAATTATTCAGCATTATTTTGAAATATAGAAACAAGAGTTCACTTTGCTAATTCTCTTAAGTAGATATCTCTGAATATGAGATTTTGAAATCAAAAACACTAATTTCATTCAAAGAAATAATTATGTAACTTTAAGTCCTTTATCTCAATGAAATAAAGTTGCAGTATAATATAATATAATAGATAAGAATGTGGACAACTTAGACTACTTAGGATGAAATCCCAGCTGTCAGTAAGCTATGTGACTTAGACATAACACTTCACTTCTCTACACTTCAGTTTTTTTTATATGTAAAAATGAGATAATAGGCCATAACTTATTAGGTTATTAATTTTAAATGAGTTAATACATGTAAAGTGCTCAATACAAAGCCTGATATATAATAAGCATGATGTCAAGTGATAACTATGATCATTATTAGAGTTTTTCTCCTGTTACAGAGAAAAAGTTCTAGACTGGGGTTTAAGTTCTAATTCTGCCATTTGTTATATCTTTGAGCAACTTATGTGACTTCTCTGAGCCTCCTCTATTTCACTGATTATATTATAATGTGTTGAGAAAATTCAGTTACTTCTCTCGTCTCATTCAGTTAGGAGTTCATTTCATCTCTGCTCATTCTGGAATTACTATTTTCTCTCTTAATGTCTCACTTCTTTTCATTCATTTTAATATTTACTAATTCAAATTCACCAGCCCCATTTTTTTTCTCTTATTTGCCTCTGATAACATTTTCGAAGGGGCTTGAACAACTGTACAGGCATACCTTGGAGATACTGTGGGTTCAGTTGCAGACCACCACAACAAAGCAAATTACATGAAATTTTTGTTTTCCCAATTCATATGAAAGATATGTTCATACCATATGCTAATAAATGTGTAAAACATTATGTCTAAAAACACAATGTACACACCTTAATTATAAAAATATTGCTTTAAAATGCTAATGAGCACCTAAGCCTTCAGCGAATCACAATCATTTTGCTAGTTGAGGGGCTTGCCTCAGTGTTGATGGCTGTTCTACTGATCAGGGTGGTGGTTGCCGAATGTTGGGGTGGCTGTAGCAATTTCTTAAAAGAATACAACAACAAAGTTTGCCACATAGATTGACTCTTCCTTTCACATAAGATTTCTCTGTAGTATCATGCTGTTTGATAACATTTTATCCACAGTGTGATTTCTTCCAAAATTGGAGTCAATCCTCTCAAACTCTGCCACTGCTTTATGTAATATTCTAAATCCTTTGTTATCATTTCAACAATGTTCACAGCATCTTCATTAGGAGTAGACTCCATCTCAAAACCCTTTTCTTTGCTCATTCATAAGAAGCAATTCCTCATCCATCAAGTTTTATCATGAGATTGCAGCAATTCAGTCACATCTTTGGGCTTCACTTCTAATTCTAGTTCTCTTGCTATGTCCACCATATCTGTAGTTACTCCCTTCTACCAAAGTCTTAAGCCTCTCAAAGTCATCCATGAGGGTTGGAATCAACTTCTTCCAAACTCCTCTTAATGTTGATATTTTCCCCTCCTCTCATGAATCACGAATGTTATGAATGGCATCAGGAATTGTGAACCCTTTCCCAAGGTTTTCAACTGACTTTGCCCAGATCTATCAAAGGAATCACCATCTATGGCAACTATAGCCTTACAAAATGTATTTCTTAATAAAAATTGAAAGTTGAAATTACTCCTTAACTCATGGGCTGCATAATGGATATGTTAGCAGGCATGAAAACAACATTACTCTCCTTGCACATCTCCATCAGAGCTCTTGGATGATGAGGTACATTGTCAATAAGCAGTAATATTTTGAAAGGAATCTGAGCAGTAGGTCTCAACAATGGGCTTAAAATAGTCAGTAAACCATGCTATACACACATGTGCTATCATCTAGGCTTTGTTGTTCCATTTATAGAGCATAGGCAGAAAAAAGTTAGCATAATTCTTAAGGGCGCTAGGACTTTAGAAATGGGCAGCGAGCACTGGCTTCCACTTAAAGCCACCAGGTGCATTAGACCCTAACAAGAGAGTCCAACTTGTGCTTTGAAGCCAAGCACTGACTTTTCCTCTCTAGCTATTAAAGTGTTAGATGGCATCTTCTAGCATCTATATAAGGCTGCTTCATCTACATTGGAAATCTGTTGTTAAGTGGAGCCACCTTGATCAATGATCTTAGCTATATCTTCAGGATAACCTGCTGCAGCTTCTACATCAGCACTTGCTGCTTCACCTTGCACTTCTATGTTATAGAGATTGACTACTTTTCTTACACCTCCTGAAGCAATCTCTGCTGTCTTCAAACTTTTCTTCTGAGGCTTCCTCACCTCTCTCTGCCTTCATAGAATTGAACAGAGTTTGGTCCTTGCTCTGGATTAGGATTTGGCTTAACGGAATATTGTGCTGGTTTCATCTGCCATCCAGACCACTAAAACTTCCTCCATGTCAGCAATAACACTCTTTGGCTTTCTTATCATTCTTGTGTTCAGTGTCATAGCACTTTGAATCTCCTTCAAGAACATTTCCTTTGCATTCACAACTTGGCAAACTGTTGCAAGAGGCCTAAGCTTTTGCCCTATCTCAGCTTTTGACATGCCTTTCTCATCAAGCTCATTTTTAGTTTTGGATTTAAAGTTAGAGACGTGAAACTCTTCCTTTCACTTGAACACTCAGAGGCCATTGTAGGGTTATTAATTAGCCTAACTTCAATACTGTTGTGTCTCAGGTAGTAAGGAGGCCCCGGGGGGGGGGGGGGGAGAGAGAGAGAGACAGAGAGACAGAGAGACAGAGAGAGACAGAGGAATACCACTTGGTGGAGCTGTCAGACCACATACAACATTTATCAATTTAAGCCCATCATTTTAGATGGATGCAGTTCATGGCACCCCAAAACAATTACAATAGTAACATCAAAGATCATTGATCACAGATCACATAACAGATATAATAATAAAGATGAAAAAGTATGAAATAATTGGATAATTACCAAAATGTGACATTGAGACCAAAAGTGAGCACAGGGTGTTAGAAAAATGGCTCCTACAGAATTGCTTGATACAGGGTTGCAGGGTTACCACAAACCTTAAATTTGTAAAAAACCACAATATGCACGAGGCACAATAAAATGAGGTATGACTTTATTCTTACTTGCGTCTACTCAGTTATACCATTTCCTATAATCTGTCTATTCATAGTCTGCCACCCTGTGATTGAATAATAACACCAACAGCACAACATTTTACTGTACTCTTACACTCATTCTCTGATTTAAATCTCATAACTATCATTTGTGAAAGGTAATCAGGTACAGAGAAAGAATCTGACCTATAATATGTGGAGCCAGAACATGAACCCAGGATAAATGTCCTAAAATTTTGTTTATGAACCCAGGATAAATGTCTCAAACAGTGTTATTCCTCATTGTTTCCTTGTCTTACTAGAATGAACATGAAATTACTTATTAGGAGGAACTGAATTTGAGTACCAAACTGTGATGTTTGACTGTGTATAGGATATATCACTACTCTGAACCTCAATTTCCCCATTTGAAATACTGGTATAACACAAGGGTTTTTTAAGAATAAAACAACCACAACAACAAATACTTTATAAAACCTAAGGGGCTATGCTCTTTTCAATACCTTGTTCTTGCCAAAAACCTATTTCTAATTCACTGCATAACTATATTTTCTGCCCTTGGCCCAGGTGTCATAAGATGATAGTGACTTTTACTCACCGTTCTGAATTAAACCCCTAATTCTCAGACTCTTTTGCTTCTTTTAATCCATAGAAGAGACCTTCTGTGTTTGGAAAGATTGATTCCACTCAACGGGGGAAAAACGGTCATTCAAAGATTTGTTGAGCATCAACTACATGCCACAAACTGTGAAACAGAAAATAATATATAAAGAGAAAGAAGAGACCCACTAAAATGAGAGTAAGATCATTAAAAATAAAAGTCCTGTGAATTTTTCACCCATCTACAAGATGCTGAAAGATTTCTTTTTCCTCTTCTTTCTTTAATTCTAACTCCTTCCACCCTCACTGTTGGGTAGAGGAAGAGAGTAAAAAGAATGAGCGAAAGCTGGGTTCAGTTCCAAAGACTATATCAAGGAGAATGGGATGAACAGGGTATCTAGAAATCTCTAACACTCCCAACATATCCAGATAAATCAAGTAACTAAGAAAGAGATGAAGAAAAAGAGTGAAATTACCGAGCACGTACAAAATGCCAGTCATTGTTTGAGGTTCATATAATTTTCACATTTAGTATCACATTTAATATCGACACAATCTTGAGAGGCAGGCATTCTTCTTCCACTCAACAAATATCTACTGAGTGCCTATGTGTGCTAGGCACTGTTCCAAGTACTTGAAATACATCACTAAACAAAATAAATAGATGAGGATCCCTGCCGTGGTGGAGCTATTTTAACGAAAGAAGACAGACAAATTTTAAAACAATACACAAAATAAGAATTATGTTAAACAACAATAAATGCTATAGGAAAAAACAAGCAGGTAAAGGGTGTTAGGAAAGAGGAGAGGTGTATGTGAAAAGAAGAGGAGGTTGCAGTTTCAATTACAGTGGTTTGGAAAGGTGACATTTAAGGAAGTTGATTTGGTTGTTCCTGGGCAAAGAATATTCTAGGCAGAGAGAACCATCAGCGCAAAATCCTAAGGTGAAAGCCCATTTATTAATACATGTACTAGGAACAGCAAAGAGGCCAGTATCGCTGAAGTAGAAAAAATGAGGAAGACAATAAATGTAGAAAAGTAACAGAAAGGAAGGTAACTGGGGGTCAGATCTTGTAGGTCCTTTTAGGCCACTGGCTTTATACTGAGTTAAATGAGAAGCGAGTGGAGAGTTCTGGGCAAAGAAGTGAAATATTTTACTCAGTTTTTGAAGAGATCGCTCAGGCCACTGTGTTGAGAAAAGACTGTAAAATGATGTATAGGAAGGTTAACTGATCAGTGCACAGATGGGTGGGGGGAGGGAAAAAAGAAGGTAACTAAGGGGCAAGTTAAGAGATTACTACAGTAATCCAGGTGAGAGATATGGTGGTTTGGACCAGGCTAGCATCAGTGAAGGTGGTCAGAAATTGACATATTTTGGATGTCTTCATATTTTGAAGGTAGAGCTTGACAAGATTTTGATGACAAATTGCTTGTGGGAGTAAGCAAGGGAGAATCAAGGATGGCTCCAACTAGAAAAATGGAGTAGACATTTACTAAGCTGACCAATACTTTGAGAAGAGCAAGTTTTAGGCAGGGAATCAGTATTTGGGATATATTAATTATGTCAGTCAGACACCCAAATGGCAATGTCAAGTAGGTATAGATATAGGAGTATACGTGTGTGTAATTCAGGAGAGGGGTCTTAAATGGGTATATAAATTTAGAGATTGTCAGCATGTAGTTGGTGTCTATAGTCATGATCATCAAGGGAGTGTAGACAGAAAAGAGAATCAAAGACAAATACTTAAACTTTTAAGAGACTGATGAGAGGAGGAGGATGAATGATACATGAAGAAAGATTTTTTAAAAGGGTAACATCCTAGAAGCCAAGTGAAGAAGGTGCATGTAAGAAGAAATGATTAACTATATCAAATACTGTTGCTAAGTCAAGGGAGATGATGAGTATGGAGAAATTAATTTGAGGTTTAACAATATGAAGGTCATTGGTGACCTTATCAAGAGTAGTTTCAATTCGGTGATAACAGCAAAAGCCTAATTGTACTGGATTTAAGAGGAAACAGGAAGAAAGGAATTGGAAACAGTGAACATAAACAATTCTTTCTAGGATTTTGTTGCATCTTGGGAGCAAATAAAGAGTGTTATTTGGTAAGAGAAGTAGCACCAAGTAAAAGATGGTTCAAAGATAGAAATACTAGTAGGTTTGTCTTCTTACGGCAGTGATGCAGTACCAAGAAAACTATGACACAGGAGTGAGAGTGGAGAATTGCTAGAGCAATGTCTTTAGGCATAAGAAAACAGATTCTAATACACAAATGGAGAGACTGGCTTTAGAAAGGTAGAAAGCAATAGGTGAGCTGACAGAGTATATGGAGATATTGGTAGGTGAGTAGATGTGGTAAAAGGAGTCTATGCAAGTTCTATTTTGATTGTTTCAATTTTCTCAGTGAGGTAGGAAGCAAAATTGTCAACTGAGGGAGAGACTGGGAATGAGATGTTTGTTGGAAACTCTGATGAGAGAAAACATGGAATAGGTTATCTAAGAAAACAGAAGAATAAATGATCCAGGAAAATATAATATGAATGCCAGGTAGTTTTAAGGACTCACTTGATACTTTATATTTGTGATGATGAATTTAAGTAAAACTAGTCAGCATGATTCTGCATTTTCCTCAAGACACAAATAGCTTCATAGGTACAGACTTTGCGAGTTGAAGAAAGGCTGGATTTAAGACGGGTTGTAGCTTTTCCAAGTGAGTATGACCAAGTGAGAGTGAGACAAAAACTTGAGGTTGTATGCAAATGGAGTTGAGGATTCAGGTTACAGATAACAAAATACCATGAAATTAAGTTAGATAGAAGAAGTGATGACTTCAGGGACAATTAAAAGATGATAGGATCAATAAGTTAATTATTATCTCTATTTCATAAATAAGACTTCAGTTGCTCAAATCAAACCGTTTTTGAGTGATACAATTGGAGTAGAATCTGAATCCAGATGTGCGTTATTCAAGTCATTCTGTCCATGATACTGACAGCACCAAGCTACCTTGCAAATTTGATTTTCATTGGCATACCAACCTCCAAAGGATAAACCTAAGGCAAAACTACAAGTTAGACAATTTTTCCCAGGCCTCTCTCACCTTCCTCTCCTCCCACCATGTCCCAATGCTTAAAGCCCTTCACTGTTCAAACTCCCAAATAATACTGAGTCTTGCCCTATCTCCCAATATGACAAAATCACTTTCACTTTCCCCTACCAATGGACCTCATTCATGAAAATCTGAACCCTCTAAGAATTGCTCTGAATAGAAAAATATTTATACATATAGATGACTGAACTTAATTGTTCTCATGAGTATTTTCATTCTAATAGGGAGTCTTTAATTTTGTGAAACATATTAGGTAGAAAAAAATTGACCTAAATCAAGAACTTTTTGTTCTTTTTTTTTTTTTTTAAATATATTCTTTTATTTATTTCTCCCACAATCATTTGTTCTTGATTTTTACTATTTCTAATACTCTCTCCCTTAAAAAAAATTATAGGCCGGGCGCGGTGGCTCACGCCTGTAATCCTAGCTCTCTGGGAGGCCGAGGCGGGTGGATCACTGGAGGTCAGGAATTCAAGACCAGCCTGAGCAAGAGCGAGACCTTGTCTCTACTAAAAATAGAAATAAATTATCTGGACAACTACAAGTATATATAGAAAAAATTAGCCGGGCATGGTGGCGCATGCCTGTAGTCCCAGCTACTCGGGAGGCTGAGGCAGTAGGATTGCTTAAGCCCAGGAGTTTGAGGTTGCTGTGAGCGAGGCTAACGCCACAGCACTCACTCTAGCCCGGGCAACAAAGGGAGACTCTGTCTCAAAAAAAAAAAAAAAAAAAATTATGTATGTACATACATACATATATATATCCTTTAAGGAATCTCAGGCTTCTGATTTTTATCTTTCCTCAGGGAATGAGAAAATGATGACACTGACATACCAGGGATCAGATCCAAACTTGTGTTAATGATATTTTATATTTAGACCCATAAATTGAACATTCCGGTAAGTCTGAGACTACCTAGTAAAGCAAGAGCTAACTATAGCCCATTTGAGGGCACTACTGTTCTCACAAGTAAATGGTTGGGGGGAAAAAAAAAGGTCTTAAGGTCTTATAATGTCAAGACTATTATTTTTAAAGATATCATAAAGTTAGCACAATAAGAAGGTCTAATCCTGAACATACACAAAAGTATCATCATTGATTATCATGGAAGGCAGAAGGTAGAATTCTACTATAAACACTACACATCTCTGTATTTATTTGCAGTTAGCACGAGTGGTAGATTTTATTGTAATTTGCAATTATTCAATCTATCTTCCTTCTAAAGGTTAATCACCCCCACTTGTTGCAATATAACTTACTATACTCCTATCAGAGTAAATATCCCTGTCCCACTGACTTTGGCCTTGGCCACTGATTTGCTTTGGCCAATGGCATATAAACAACCAACCAACCAAAAGTTTTAAGAGCCACTGCATATTTCTGCCAAGTCTCTTTCTTTTTTCCCTCTGTTACAAGAACAGTGTGGCCCAAACAGGAGTTGTTCTCCAGCCTGGATGTCACAATCAGAAGATATGTGAAACAAGAGCAGAGCCAGTGCCAACCTTCAGCCAATGTGGAGAAAGAGCAAAAAATAAACGATTGTTGTTGGAAGCTCCTGAAATATTGAGGTCATCTGATATGCAGCATAACTTAGCAAAAGTTAATACAGCACACATTACTATTATAATTAGAAAAAATAGATTTCACTGCATCAAACTTTAAGGACAGCAGTTATTACAATGCTTAACCAACTGGAAAAAATTAATTGCAATCACATTTTTAAGACATCAGAGTACTCATGAAGGAAGAAGAAATAGATGAACTAAAATTCTAGAAAGAAAAGAGCCCTTCCTAAGTAAATTGATAATCACTTGCCATTGTCTTTCTTGAGAGCGTTTAAAGATTCTGGGCATAACCTGGGAATTGAGAATAGCCCAGGCAGAAGGACTCTACTGGTGAAAATAGAAAGCAGCAGAGCTTTTTAGTATATTGGTCTGAAAACTAGGAAGCCCCTAATGCAAGGCTTAAAGGAACATTTGCTGAATTCTAAGTGAGGCAGGAAGCTGCAAGACAGCAAGAATGGCAAGTGCTCACAGTGCTTAGGAGAAAAAGTCTTGCTAGAGAAGGGGGACTATCCATACTAACACTACACCAACAACTGCAGAATAAATATTCTTTTCAAGTACACATGAAATGTATTGATCTAACACACTCTTTCAGAGAATAAGAGAGAGATAGAACTCCTCGATTCTTTTTATGAAGCCAACAAACCTTGATACCAAAAGTTGACAATATATTACAAGAAAACTACAGGCCAATATCTCTCATAAATAGATGTAAAAAATCCTAAACAAAATAGTAACAAATTGAATCCAATAATACACAAAAGAGATACCACATCATGAAAAACTAAGGTTTATCCTAGTTAAGGATAACTAGGATAAGTTGGTTTAACATTTGAAAATCAATCATTGTAATTCACCATAGTACAGAATTAAGGATGCAAACCATATGATTTATCTCAATAAAAGCAGAGAAAACATTCGATAAAGTTTAACATTCATTCATGATTTAGAAACTAGGAATAGATAAGAACTTCATTAATCTGATATAGGGTGCCTACAAAAACTTACCACTAACATCATAAATAGTGGTGATACACTGAACATTTTTTCCCTAAGTTCAGGAATAAGAGTACCACTATTTCCATTAAATATTGTTATGAACATCTTAGCCATTGCAGTAAGGTAAAACAAACAATGATAAAGACTGGAAAGAAATAATTAAAATAGTTGTTATTCTCAGATGATATGGTTATATACATAGGAAGTACAAGAGAATCTATAAACTATTAAATATGAAAAATAAGCAAACTTAGCAAGATTGCTGCTTATAAGATCAAAGTATAAAAATCAATTATATTTCTATGTATTAGTATGAAACAATTTGAAAACAAAATTTAAACAAGCAATACCATTTACAATAGCATTTTCAAAACATCAAATACCTAGCCATAACTCTCACAAAAGATGGGCAAGACTTCTACATTGTAAACCACAAACACTGGTGAGAATTTAAAGACCCAAGCACAGAGAGATCATTCATGTCCATGGACTGGAAGACTCTATATTGTTAAGATGCCAGTTCTCTACACACTGATCCACAGCTTCAATGCAATTCCAATCATAATACCACAGTTATTTTTTTAAATTTGGAATATGACTGTAAGTATATATGGAACCACAAAGAATAGAGTATAGCCTCCAAAAAAATGTTGAAGAAAAAACTTGGGGGAAGTTATATTACCAGATATCAAGATATACAATAAAGCTACAGTAATTAAGAGAGAATGGTACTGGCACAAACACAGAAAAACAGACCAAAGAAAGAGAGTATACACTTTAGGAACAGACCCACCTGATTTATATCAAAGGTACTCTATAATCCAGTTGGGTAAGGGCAATTTTTTAAAAATATAGTGCTGGATCAACTGAATATCTATATGTTTTAAAAACATTCTTGATCTCTACCTCACATCATTCACACAAGTTAATTTGAAATGTACCATAGCACCTCAATTTAAAAGGGAAAGCAATAAAAATTCTAGAATAAAACTTCGAAGAATATCTGCATGATCTGCAGTAGGCAAAGAATTCTTAAGACATTAAAAAACCCACAAACCATAAAAAGCAAACTTGATAAATTGAACTTCATTAAAATTAAGAACTTTTATTTATTATAAAATACTATTAGGACTGTTAAAGGACAAGCCACAGTCTAGGACAGGGGTGGGAATCTTTTCATATTGGAAGGCCACGTTGATTTAGCTGTAATCAAATAAAGCCTCATTCAAGAAACTTCAATTAGATACACTTGAAAATGTACATTATTTTGTAAAAATCTGCTATGTACTTAATAATTTCAAAAAATGAAAACTATTTGTTAATTTTAAAGTTAACAAACCTTTTAATGATTTTGTTGTGTCTGCTTTTTGTTGGAAAGCATTTGAATATTTGGTTGCAGCATGGAAGTCCACAGTTTCAATTGATCCTCTAGACAGGTATCAGTCATTTGTGAACTTAAGGGCACCTTCATTTGGGTTAGGTAGGGGAATGTAGATCTGCAACAATAAGTGGCTGAAAAGCAAGAAAGTGGTTTTCGGGCATGTTGTTGAAGGCGTGGGTATTCTACTGCAGTTTTCCATATTTCAATTGGATCTGTCTCAGCATCAAACAATGACTTTAAAATGTCATCTACTGAGCACTCAATCAATTCCACCTGTAGTCCTTTAGGTGCCTTGGTGATATCAACCAGGTGAGGATGAAATGCCAATTTGTATATGATATCATGATTCTCAAAGTCAGCGAATCTTTCATTGTAGTCTCCAATTAATAGGCCTGTAACAGCTGTGTATTCTTCAGATGATTTGCATATATTATCCTGCTCATCAGTGACCTTTGCTAACTGGTGAAAATGTTCCTCCCAAATTTCCTTTTAAAGAAGAAGTGTTTTGAAAATAAGCTTTTTTCGAAATGCTTGGATTTTTTTTGCCACACATCATATATAGACTTAGTTTTACCTTACAAAGAAATATTCAAGTTGTTTTGATCTGACATGATATCACACAGAAATGATGTATTCCTACAGAATGGAATAATTCAATAATTCACATTGCTGATTCTGTTCTTCATACAATTTAACTATCTGTTCTCACAGAGATAAAACTTTGACCAACACCTGTCCCTGTGACAGCCAACACACTTTACAATGATATAGCAAATCCACATTGAATACCTCACCGTTCAACTTTAGCACGTTACAAAACTGACGATGCCATGTTGCATTTGCACAAATATAGTTAATACTACTTATAATTTGTTATAAAGTGTCACTTAAAATAGATAGTAGCTGTAGCACAGAGATTTTGCTGATGCAAGATACAATGAAAAGAAATACCTGCATCTGGATCTGTTAATACTTTATCTGTGCAATATACCCTTCACGTTTTCCTGTCATAGTAGGGACACTGTCTGTATATATACTCACTAAATTTATCAAATTCAGTCCAACTTCATGGCATTTATCTTGAAAGCTGTTGAAGATATCTATTCCCCCCCCCCCCCCGTGTTCTGTCAGCAAGAGTGCCCAAAACAAGTAAGTCTTTGTAGCAAAGAAAAGCTTCTGTTATGACTCAAATGAAGTATAAAACCTGCACTGAGTCAGTAATATCAGTTGATTCATCCAAAGTAACTGAATAATATATATTTTCCTTTTGAAGTACTGCATGAAGTTGTTATGTTAAGTTGGAGGCTAATCCATGCTGCCCATCAGTTATGGTTCCCCTTGAAAGAGCAGTTCTTTGTACTTTGAAATGTTATTGGGGTCCTACAGCTTCAACAATGCATTCTTTCACAATTTCTACATCACTGAATGCCTTTCCTTTTCCCCCCAAGTATATAAGCTACTTTGTAAGTTGCTTCAGTGGCATTATTTCCAGGTCTTATTGCTGCTTAAAAGAATTGTCTTTGCTTTTGCTTTTCATCTTTTAATTTCTGCAATACAGCCTTTAGCACCTCTCCCTCTAATTTAAAATATTTGTGGTCCTTATGAGTGTTTATAATGCTGATGAGCATTGAATTTCTTTAATGTTGATAATGCAGTACCACAAAACAAGCAAATCATTCTATCTTTAGCAGAAACAAGATAATATTGTAATTCCCAATCCTCATTCAAAAAAATCTGTTTTCTTCCTTCAGTGTTCTCTTGGTTCTCTTTGACATGATGGGCTGTTAAGCAGACAGAATTAAAAAATACTGTCGAGTTGTGCAACTATTCACAAATTCCACTTCAAACAGAAACACAGAGTACTGTTGTCAAAAGCTGATACCAGACTGGTGTACTTGACCCCCATAAACTCACCAACCAGTCTTGTGTGGTAGTGGTGCCCAGCCAGGCAGGGGAAGTTACAGCTAAATCACTACTGTAGCAGCTGTCAATTTAGCTCTTATGGCTTACTAATGTTGTACTTGTGCCAGTCAACCTGGGAGGATTATTTCTTTGAAACTTATTTTATTCTTTGGTATTTTAAATACATTGATTTTAAAAATAAAATAAAAATATAAAGACAGACAAAGATGTATTAAAAATAAAGGAATTGCTCTGTAAAAATTGGATTTAGTCAAAAGGCCACATTTAAGGGCCTAGAAGGCTGCAGGTTCCCCATCCCTGGACTAGAAGATATTTGCCATACAAAATTTTCATATTCAGAATATATAAGGAATTCCTACAGATCAAAGATAGCCTAATTTTTAAACATATCAAAAATTAATATATTAAAAGGTGCTGAGCATCATTATTCACCTGGGAAATGAAAATGAAAAGCCACTGCACATTGATCAGTATAGCCTAAATTAAAAAGACTGATAATACTCAATTTTGACAAGAATGTAGAACAGCTCAAACTCTCCCACATTGCTGGTGGGGATGTCAAACGGTACAATCACTTTGGAAAACAACCACCCAGTAACCTTGCTCATAACAATGACACAATATGTTTATCAAAGGCATACACAAGAATATTCATAGTAACTTTTTCATAAGAATTCAAATGTCCATTAACAGAAGACTAAATAATGAGTCATTCATTCAAAGGAATACTACATACCAATAAAAGGAATGAATATACACCAACATCATGGATGAATATCATAGACTTAATGATAAGTGAAAGAAGTCATCCCTTTAATATGAAGTTCAAGAACAGGGAAAACTAATCTATGATGATAAAAAAAATCAGAATAATGATTACTTGGGAATAGCAGGGGAAATGGATATTGATTAGTAAAAGACATGAAAGAGGCTTCTAGAGTACTGGAAATGTTCTACATCTTGATCTGGATGGTACTTACAAGGGTCTATACACATTTAAAAAACTCATCATGCTATACAATTAACATTTGTACATTTTACTGTATACATATTATAGTTCAAACTTAAAAATTGCTCCTACAGCAGGCAAATCAAATGGCTGTATATTTGGAGCAAATCTTCTGAGTACAAAGGATATATACACTATATAATTCTTTAAAAATACACAAGACTAGTAGTAAGATGGCCAGGGTTTTAGCCCAACTCTATCACTTAGATGTATAACCTTAAATAAGTCATTTAACTCGGTCTTAATTTCTTTACCTACTAGAGTGGGTTAATACAGGTAATTCTTAAAGCTCTTTCTGCATCCAAAAATCTGAGTCTTTAAAATGTTTAATTAAAAAAAAAAAGGATTCTCAAATTTCAAATTACCATATAGTCATCTAAAGCTTAAATGTAGCAAAACTGTATTAGCTCTTGTAATTCTAATTCAAGACAGTTAAAATCAGATAACTGCATGCTGCTGTTTATGCTGAATTCCCTATATCTATATTTAAGTTCAACTACTTTAGCCTAGACACTCTGATGCCATCCCTTCAGCAGCCAAGAAACCTTGACAGGTAGATTACCTTTCCTTTCTTTTCTAAGGATGGGTTATTCATTTTTCCAGGCCTTACTCAAATACCACCTTCTTTAAAATACCATCCCTCCTACAGCCATTCAGTCAAAATTAATTGTTCTTTCCTCTGTGCACCCACAGCATGCTGCTCATACTTTCATTATAGATCTTATTTCATTCTGTATTTTAGCTACTTGCTTTCGTGTATGTAAGTGGGCCCTTTCCAAAGGAAGGATATACCCACTCAGCCAGCCAGATCAGCCAAATCAACCCTGGAAATCAATGGTAACAGCACAGTAAGATCACCTTTATATTTGATTCTATGTTAATGGTGGCAATGTCAGACAGCATATAAACTGCTATCCTCTACTCAAAGCAGGAAGAGATCAGAAGGAATATTCAAGATACTAAACTAATTCTAGTGCTTACTTTAGCTTACTGTCCAGCAGAACAATGAAACAGCCATAGGCAGACAGCTGAATAAAGAAGTAATCTAGGCCTGTAATGGAGAAACAAATTATTTATTAAAATAATTAACATAACAAATTATTTTATGTCAATAAATAGATGGTTAGAGAGAAGGCAACCGGACTATTTGGGGGATATACATTCAGCATCCCTTTTCTGTTAAGTGACCTTGCTCCTATCCACATGGTTGGTACAGTATAACCTCTGATTACAGATGACTGGTCTAGGACAATCAGTGTTCTTCCTCAAAAATTTTCAAAACACATTGCAAAAATAAAGTCAGTCTTCTGAATGGTTGAAATGGTAAGATATAAACAATTAGGGAGCTGTCCATAGCGCTGTTTTTCCCAATGTGAAAAAGGCAGATCTGTGGTGAGAGAAAATGAAATTTACTTACAGGTTAAATCAAATATAAGACACAATCCTTAGGACCCTGAACTCTGGGTCCAATATTCCTAGGGCCTCATCCCATATTTGGATTTTAAAAGATAGAGATCCCAATATTCTCATTATAAATGTTCCCTCTAGGCTCACACCTATAATTCTAGCACTTTGGGAGGTTGAGGTGGGAGGATCACTTGAGGCCAGGGGTTCAAGACCAGCCTGGGTAACGTGGTGAGACTCATCTCTACAAAAATAAAAAAAAATTAGCCAGGTATGGTGGCGTGCGCTTGTAGTCCCAGCTACTCAGGAGGCTGAGCCAGGAAGATCACCTGGACCCAGGAGTTTGAGGTTGCAGTGAGCTATGCCAGTACCACTGCACTCTAGCCCAAGCAACAAGGCAAGACCCTGTCTCTATAAGAAGTAATAATAATAAATAAATGTTTCCTTTTACTAAAGCTGGTTCAATTTGAATTGTCACTTGCATCCCAAACAACCCTGTGAAAGACAGCTAATTTCATGATCACCAATTAACCATGTTTCCTAGTATTCACACCCTTGTGTGGTCCCTTCAGACAAGGACTCTGGGCTCAGCATGTGACTATTTTGACCAATAGAATAATGACAGAAATGAAGCCGTTGAAGTTTCAGGCCTAGCCCTTAATTGGCCTGGCATCTTCTGCTTCCTCCTTCTCACAATGATTGCTCTTGGAATACTTCTTGGAACCCAGCAATCACACCATGAGGCTAATGAATTAGTCATGTAAAAAGACTCACATGCAGGAGAACCATAGCCCTGCCCAGCAGTCCCAGTTGAGCCTCCAGATGACTATACCTGTATCAGAACCCCAACCAATAGCACAGGAAGCAGAACAACCAAGTTAATTGACAGAAATGTGAGAGATTAAATTGTAGTTTTAAGTAACTTAGTTTTGTAATGTTTTATAATGCAAATTTTAACTAATATAAAACTTCAATTCATCTGCAAGTAACTTAGAATTATATTTTCCTCATACAGACTATGTCTTGGAGCAGGGGTTGGCAAACTACAATCCTTAGCCCAACTTTGGCTGGCCATCTGTTTTTGTAAATAAAGTTTTGATACAATTTCATCATGCTCATTCATTTACACACTGTCTGTGGCTATTTTCAAGCCACAAGGGCAGAGCTGAATAGAAAATCATATACAGCCCACAAAGCTAAAAAATTTACTATCTAGCCTTTTACAGAAAAAGTTTGGCAAATTCTGCCATGTGGTATTGGCAAGTGTTTTAATATAAAAATGACTTAAAATGTAAACCTACTTTATAATCAAATTCTCATACCTAAAGCATGACATTATAAATATTTAGCAGTCTTAGCCTAACACAATGTAAAGCACATCATATTGTACATATCGAATTGAGTTGTATTGTTTGTTAGCAAGTCAGGCTGTGGTCAGACTAATATATTACTCATGAATGGAAAAACAACATAATAATAAAATTAGATCCATTACTATTTAGCTGCTTAAAAGTTTCTACTATGGAGGGGTGTCTCCATTATTCATCTTTGAGTTTCTCCTATATTAGATATGACCCATTTCTAAATGGCATTAAGAATCAGAAAAGAATATTTCATTATGATATATAACTAACAATTTTTAAAAATTAATCCTTCACAACCCACCTGCAGAAGAAAATTGGAAAATCCAAGTCCAATATTAACCTAAATTGATGATTCCCAAACTTTCCTGCCAAAAATTCTCTTTGGTAGTGCTCTAAATTTGATAGATTCTCTTCTGGCATCTGATATTTCATAAAGTATCTCTCCCCTTTTATCCATAATACTTTTTCTCCTTATGCCCCAAGTCATTATTTATTCAATCCTAAACACATAAGTTCCAAGCCCTGGCTCCTTATCCATAGGGTTCACATTTTCCTCATCTACCAACTAAAAATTCCCCTACTACAAATCAATAATCATCTATATAAATAGTTTTATTTTGCTATCACTTTACCACCTAACATTACTGCACCATTTGTGTAACACTTAAAACTTTCAAAATACTTTCTTAACCATAGTACTTACTATTCCATAACTATTAGTACCCACATATATGTATGTGGAGACAGTTTTCTGCACAGGTTTTAACAAGCCTTGGAGACTATCAGAGGAAGTTTCCCATAATACATTACTTTAAACCTATATCTCAAAAATCTCAAATTCTTGCCCTTAGTCACTATACTACAAATAGCATCTTTTGACTCTATCTTCCCAAAAATTTAAGTTGGAAAATAAGAATTTAGATCAAGCAGAACCCCAGTATAGTACTGATTCTTAATGATGCTCCTAAAATAAGATAGAATAGTAGGAAAACCACATGGGGATAAAACCAAGATTGAGCTCAGATACCTAAAAGTTATATTGGTTGCCTTCTGTTGCCATGTTTATAAAGGTAATTATATTCAAATTTATCAAAATACACAATTACAAACATTTAATGAGTACTTAGTATGTGGGCATACTCATTAAATACTTACATTCATTATCTCACTGATCACAACAACCCACTAAGGCAAGCATATTACTATTATTTCCCATGTTACAGATGAGAAAACTGAAGCTTAGAGAAGTTAAATAACTCTCAAAACTTAACTTCACTTAATTTAGGTATAAACTCAGGTAGTCTAATCCAGAGCCCACCTACTATTCTGAGTATCTGTGTGAATCTAAAACATAATATTGTTCATCAAGGGTATGTTTTCTTTTTACAACAGCTTTATATCATTAATAAATATATAACAGCAAAGTAATCATAACTTTTTGAGGGAGATTACTAATTTTCTTATCCAGATCTCTAGTATATCAATACATTTTAATTTTAAAAAGAAAAAAAGTAATACCTCAAATATCCCTAAATCACTATCATTCATCTAAGTCTGACTGTGGGAATCAGTTATTACACTTAAGTCTTAACCATTTCGCAATTTGAACTCTCTGTAACATGTGATATTAAATGAAATAAAATTGCACATATACAGTAGAAGTAACAAATATTTATTTTTATTTACACTTGATATGAGTATCAGTGTCTTTTTCTAGCAATTTTTCCTGTTTGAAGTATCGAAGATATTTCTGATCAATAATTTTGCTGTTAGTATAATAATATATTGTAGACAACATGAATACAAGCAATGATACAATGGTAAATACAAGGTATGTTCCTCAGAATGGGATTAATAAAATTTTAGAGCTGAAGGAGATTTTAGATATCACCTAGTCAACTTTCCATTTTGCAGATAATGTAACTAAGCTCCCACTGAAAAAATCCAAAATAGAAATTCATGTAGGCCAGCAAGACAAGACAAGACAAGACAAGACACTCATCTAGCGTTCTTTCCCCATCCCCATGTAGCGGTAACTGACTGGTCAGTTTATACTCTTTCCTATCATAGATTTTCTGAATAAAATAAGAATATATTCAGTCAACATTTTAATATGAAAAAAGGAAAAAGAAAAAAATTAGAAGTGTTGATCAGGAAAAAAATACATTTTTAAAGACAAATTCAAGATAAAATAATAGCTTTCAAAATAGAGATTATTATAGAAAACAACTATTTCTACAGCAGAGAATTAGAAGAATAAATACAAAGGTCTTACACAGACTTCCAAAAGAACATTTGCTGGGGAAAAACCACCATTTTCCTAAGAGATGTTGAATAGAACTCTAGTGGGTCTTGAAAAAGTGTTCAATTTTCAAATAAGGTTTGTATGTACTAGACTAAATAAAGGTTAAGAGGGTCCACAATTATTACTCACATCTTTAATATGCTTTAATATACTGTTAATCTCCAATAGGAAGAATACATTATGTAGCACTTTCCAAACTTATTTGACAATGTAAAACCTTTTCATACAAAGCTATTATACCATCTCCAAGATAAGTACCGCTAGAACAAAATATAAGAAACACTTGTAGGCACCATTTGCAGAAAAAAAAAAACAACTAAAGACCCACGGCTGATCATAAATTCAAAATAAAGCAACATAAAAGGGGTGTTCGAAAAAGTGGTAAAATCCTACTCTCTATTACATGCATACTACTATTCTAAAATGTCCTTAGATAACCATTCTTCTGTAGAGTATGAAAAAGTAGAAGTCAATCATTGTGAGTGCTCCTGATATATAAATTAACTACCCTCAATATTAAAGGGCTCTGGGTTTAAGCCACTAATTGTCACACCCTAAATTGCTCCAGTTCTAATTTAAAACTCTGCCAGAGGAGTGTTTTCATGGCAGAAGCAGGAAAGAAAGGCAGATATAATAAACTATATTCTTACCAAAAAAAAAAAAAAGAAGAAGAAGAAAGCAAAAAGGCATTAAGATTTTAAGGACTCTTTAAAAAAGGAGTTGTTTTCCCAGCACACTTTTCCCCTCGCGATGACAGAAAGTCCTCTCCTTTTGAATACTTCCCTTTTCCCTCTGCTATGGTTTGAATGTATTTGTCTCCCCCATCCCCAAATTCATAAGTTGAAACCTAACCCTCCAGGATGATGGTATTTAAGTGGGTGGAGTCTTTTGGAGGTAACAAGATGATGAGGCTTCTACCCTCATAAATAGGATTAGTTCCCTTATAAAACAGGCTTCACGGGGCACTCTTGCCTTCCATCATGTGAAGACACAGCTAGAAGACAACATCTAGAAAGCACTGTCCACAGGGAACAGGCCCTTACCAGACAAATCTGCTGGTGCCTTGATCTAGAACTCTCCACCCTACAGAACTGTAAGAAACGAATTTCTGTTACTTATAAATTACCCAGTCTAAGGTATTTTGTTATAGCAGCCCAAATGCGCTAAGACATCATCTCTATGCAACTCTGGTAAGTTATCTATTTAGCGTCCCACTCCCAAGGATGGACATGTGATATAGACCTGTCCAAAGTCACTCTCCTGGTCACAGTTATTGACCCAAAGACGGACATGTGAGACAAGCCACGTTAAGGAACTTCCTGGAATTTCCTATACAAATGTCATGAAAAAGAAAATCTTTTCTCTAGACTCATTAGTTGGGAAGGAGAAAGCCTGAAATTGCCTGATACTATAAACTTCTCAACCCTCCTGCTCTCCACCTCTCTCCTCGCCCCCTAATTCTGACTAGAAGAAGAAAGTCAACCTACAACATACTCAGAAAACAGAGCACATATTCCATATTCTTTAAAAATGGAGAATAAAGATCCATGATTATAGTAATTCCCTGATCACATTCTTTGAGTCCCTAAAGTCAGCTCCTCCTCTATACTTCATGGCTATGTAAGTTAATCAATTCCCCTTTACACTTAAGCTAATTTTGAGCTCAGTAGCTGTCATTTGCAAAGGGTCCTAATCTACCTGTATAACTCAAGAAAGAAATATACCTCAAAAGAACTGTAAAGATTAAAAATTTAATACTCAATGAAGGTGGACATATTAATTTGTACATCCTTGTTGGAAGGAAAGTTGGTAATTTCCATCAAAATTTTAAAATTCATATGCCCTTTACCCAAAAATATTATTTATTTATTTAGTTAGTTAGTTATTTTGAGATAGAGTCTCGCTCTGTTGCCCGGGCTAGAGTGCGGTGGCATCAGCATTGCTCACAGCAACCTCAAACTCCTGGGCTCAAGCAATCCTCCTGCCTCAGCCTCCCGAGTAGCTGGGACTACAGGCATGCGCCACCATGCCCGGCTCATTTTTTCTATATATATTTTTTAGCTGTCCATATAATTTCTTTCTATTTTTAGTAGAGACAGGGTCTCGATCTTGCTCAGGCTGGTCTCGAACTCCTGAGCTCAAACAATCCGCCCGTCTCGGCCTCCAAGAGTGCTAGGATTACAGGTGTGAGCCACCGCGCCCAGTCCAAAAATTCTATTTATAGTAATTAATCTTACATTACAAAAAAACTCACACTCACACATATGTAACCATAAACAAATGATATTATTATCTACAACATTTGTCACAGTGAAAGTAAGAAAGCTCAATGTCCATCAATTAGGAACTGCTTAAACATAGCATAAGCTATGATGCAATAAAATAGAGCCATTGAAGTGAAAGACATATATGAACATCTCTAAAGATCTGTATGAAACTAATACTATTATAAGGATTAAATGAATTAATAGGCTCAGTATCCAGCCCTAGAAAGTATTTTACACTTATTAAGCTCAATAAAATTTACTAATATTATTTTCACAAATATGAAAAGATGTCCAAAATATATCGCAGAGGGAGAGAGTGTAGGAGCAAGGTGCAGAATACTATGCATGAGCAAGATCACAAACTCAAATATCTACAAGGGTCAGGTGGATAATATAAATAGATTAAACAGAAACTGTGGGAAGCCAGAGAATGACCTATCTCAAGGGGACAGTCACTCTAACCAACTATTGTCATGTGAGAAAGAGGTTGTAGCATTGCTGAATCTTAAGCAAAAAATATGGGTTTTGTATGAAATATGTCTTTTCTTAAGTGGTAGAAACAAATACTTTTTCTAAAAAACACAATACAGGCTTAACAAAACATGGATACTGGTCAGTTATAGCCAGTGGTCTACCAATTTGCAAACTCTGATGTATTGTATGATTCCACAGAGGCATATTCAAATATATGATCGCATACAGGAGAATAAACAAAAACCAAAATTTTAAAAGTGGTTAACCTGAGAAAGAGAGAGACTAGAGAAGTAAGATGATAAAGCCTAATTTCACATTTTACCTTTCTGTATTATTACATTTTTTACAACACACAAACATACTTTAATAAGTCTTTTAAACTAATTAAAAGCATGACATAAGAATTTGGGAGCTTTCCCACTTGAAGTTTTATTCAAATGCAACTTCTACTACATGGATATTAATTTTATCAAAGCATAATTTTTAGTTTGCATTAAAACCAAAATGTTCAGTACTGACTCTTAAGTGAAATGGGGATCATGATTTTTAAATGTTTCTTCACCATTTTTATGTCTGAAAGTAGTATTTACTTTTTCTGGATGCAATTTCTTATTTCCAAGATCTCCAACAGTTCTTAACCTGAGTTAGACTTTAAAGATTAACTTCAAGTGCAATTTTTTCTTAATGTTAAAAAAAAAGAACAGCAAATAGAGAATTAGAGGAAACATTTCATTTCTATTTAGCACTCACATTGTACTTATTCTTTTTCTTTCACAAGTTTTTGTTTGTTTGTTTTTTTGTTTTTTGGGACAGAGTCTCACTCTGTTGCCCAGGCTAGAGTGCTGTGGCGTCAGCCTCACTCACAGCAACCTCAGACTCCTGGGCTCAAGCAATCCTCCTGCCTCAGCCTCCTGAGTAGCTGGGACTACAGGCATGAACCACCACGCCTGGCTAATTTTTTCTGTACATATTTTTAGGTGTCCGACTTATTTCTTTCTATTTTTAGTAGAGATGGGGTCTCGCTCTTGCTCAGGCTGGTCTCAAACTCCTGACCTCGAGTGATCCTCCCACCTCAGCCTCCGAGACTGCTAGGATTACAAGTGTGAGCCACCATGCCTGGCCCTCTTTCACAAGTTTCTGCATTTTTATTAACAGTATTTAGTATCAGGCAGACACAATTAGCTATGACCCTGAAATTAAAAAGTACTATACAAAGAAATAAGTAAAAACATTCATTATAGCAATACCCATTTAACCTCTGATACCCTGAAACCAAAAGTGAAAATATTTGTTTTTTAGACCCTCACTTCAAGTCTAACTGAATGTATCATAATATCACATATAACTCTTAGCAAGTCTGTTTATGTGCTTCCCAAGGATATATTAATAGATTAGAAGCTAGAAGGACAAATGTATAAAGTCATAACTGACAAGCAAATAAATTATGCAACCATCCTATTGTACTCCACAATAACAGATATTTAGAATATAATATAGAAATATAATTGCTAAGCACAGTCACATTTGTGCTTGAACCCTGGCGCTGCCAGTGCTGTAATCTTGAACAAGTTACCTAACCTCTATACTCCTCAGTCAGTATAAAAGCAATACGACAGTACTTTATAAAAATTATAAAGATTAAATAACATAACCAATGTGCTCAGCACAAATAGAATATAAGTGCCTAATAAATGTTAGCTATAATTATTTAAACGTGGATTAAAACAAAAAAAATTCTGTTCAATTACCTTCACTTAGAAATCAGGAAATATGTACTAGCTTAAAATTTTGTATAAAAATGGCTTAAAAATAAAAACAGTTTTGGTGCTTATACTTAAGTTATGTACATAAAAAATAAAATACAGAAGTACTTTATTCCTTACAATGCAACATAAATGAAGCATGAATTTGTCAATATCCAACCTGACTGAATAGTGTTTTCATGTTAGTGCTAGAATATAAACTCCAAGACAATAAAGACTGAACCTGTCTTACTTGCTAAGGGCTTGGCACACAGTAAGTGCTGAATATTAAATACGTCATTTCTTTTGTTCCTCGCATTAGCTTCGTAAGGTAAGCATAATTATCCCAATTTAAAGCTAAGCAAATTGACGTAAAATGTGATTGCGTGGCTTGAAAATGGTAGAAGAGGTACAACTTTTGACTCCTAGCAGTGCTATTTTGATTAGCAGATTTAATCATCGACATAACAGCATTTTCAACTTTTTTGACCTATAATTTCGAATTTTCAGTTTTTAAGATAATACCAAATTCCAGTGCTCCAAATAATCCTCATACAAACTATGCCCATCAATTAAAGCAATATATGAAATTTGATATGATAAAACATCTCAAATACACAGCATTATTAATATCGCCCTATTACCAGGAATATATAGCTTTTAAAAAACACAATCTCTCTTCATCTACCCTGAAATACCATTTTATTAATTGCAGCCAAATTCTAGTTTAGCTAAATGTTTCTGGGTAGCTTCTTCCTAATGTACTATATAAATTTCACACCCCAATTTTTTATTAAACACTTTCTATGCAATTACTTCATTAATAGACGCTATGAAGAAAAAAGGGCACAAAAGAAGCAAAGAACACAATCACCTGCTTCAAGAACCTTGAGATCTACTTTAAATAAGAAGTGAATACATGAAACTGCTAGCAAATTGCTCCGAAGCAACATACAAACAAGAAAGGAACTAAAGATTATTGTGTATGTGCTCCAAGTTAAACATAGATGCTCAGCATCTTCACATACATTATCTTAGTTCTTAAAACTCTGTGAAGTAGGTGTTTCCATCTTCATTTGGGAGAAGAAAACTAAAATTTGGAGAGGCTAAATGACTTCCCAAAATAAAGGGCAAATCAGGGCATGAAATCTAAGTCTGTCTCACTCCAAAGTCTTTTTTAACTACATCATGCAGCCTCCACAAATACATAACAGGGTATAGATAACATTTATAAACACTGTAGGAAAACAAAGAAAGACATCATTGAAGAGAATAATTCCTAGGAAAGATTTTGTTGAGAAGTGAAGCCTGAGCTGATTCTGAAACTAAGTGTGAGACTACTAGTAACAGAAAGAAGATTAATGCTACAAAAATTTCTAAAAAAAATCTAAATTTTATCCTTCAGTTTATAATGACAGAACCTAATTTCAGAAAATTTGATGGTTTCTTCCATTACTTATTATCTTAAATTTTTATGTGCATTATACCCTCACCCATAATCATTCCCATTATAAAGACGGGAAAAAATTAAGTCTAATATCCTATATTTCTCTTTCCAGCTGGTCAGAATGCTAAAAGTAGAAACATACATTGCAACAAGAGCCTGAAGTGATCTTAGAGAATGATTTCTTCATTTTAGTGGTAAGAAAAGCTGGGAGAGAATTATGTAATGTGCTCCAGTTAATAAAACTTAACTAGCTAGACTAGCATTAGAACATGGGTCATCCAGTGTTCCGTGACCCAGTGCTCCTTACATTTTTTTGCCAAAGTACCGATAACAAAGAAGAATGATGAAGTCTGGAATTCACTTGAAATATAATGGGTTCACTTGAAATTTCTTTGAGTTTCTGATTTTATCTTAAAAGCTCATGTGAATTCTACACTCTGTGCCTAATTTACTTATGTTTATCTTAATATTAAAGTGATTTAAATTATATACTCTCAAGTGAAATTATACTTCAAAAATGATTGTTTGTTCCACAGCTTAGATTCTCAGCCTTTGGAGTATCCCTTGACACAATGCCATGTACCCCAATTTGAGAAGCAGTGCTCAAATTATGGTAACACTTCTTTTACCACATCTCATTTCCTTGCTCCTTTATTTCTGAAATTAAAAAATATTTTTAAAGTACAATAGTTTGTGCTCGGTTCAGCAGTACATATACTAAAATTGGAATGATATGAAGATTAGCATGGCCCCTGCACAAGGATGACATGCAAATTAGTGAAGGATTCCATATAAAAAAATTTTTTTAAATAAAGCACAATAGTTTTAAACCAACTCTTTCAAAATGTATAAATACTGGCAAAGTTACTGTGAAAAAGCCACTGGAGTCATTTTAATTATAAAATTTTTAAGAAGTTCTACTTACTTGGTTAAGATGAATTGATTAAATACAAACTAGTTTATGAATTCATTAAACACCCTGGATAGAACTTCTCCTCGGCAATATTTTGTTAGACATTTGCTTTTTGAGAGGTGGCTCAAAAGAATTTTTCAATGAAAGTAAGATTACATGTCATTCCTACTGACTACAGCCCCAATTACTTTTAAGAAGGTTAAACAGTCTTTTTTTCTTTCTTGGTATTTATCTTCTCTGCCCAGCTGTGAAGGAAGAAATCTTTGGTGGTTTTATTACGTTATTTTTCAGGATCTCTTTTTTTAACATCTCAAGTTCCAAATATGCTTCATTGTTCTTCAATACTATTTGCAAAAGCAGAGTAGAGATTTTATCTACGTTACTAGATTGTTTAAAAAAAGCACCCTGTTCAACTTCACAAGGAATCTATCACCAGTAAGTTAAAATCGACTCTTATTCATCACTTCCACTCTAATAGCATACTGTTAATTCTCCAGTATATGCCTCAGTTTGAGATCAAACAGAAATACGTGTTTTTAATATAGTTAAAGTCTTACTACGTAGCAACTAGTACTTCATAAAGTCTTTGAACGGTGATGATAATATTAAACATATTCCTTAGAAATTAATTTAACATTTTCCTGCTTGTGACTAAACATTTAATTCTCTAATACATTGCTTCCAACCAAAAGTTCATGAAAGAATGATCTAGTTTGAGAAATAGGTTTCTTTTTAACTGTAGTCATATAGATCAACATTAAAAAACACATACCAAGAAAAAAAAAAAATAGCTGAGTTTGCCCTAACACACAAATGCCACTTGGTAGGATTCAGGTTTTGTTTGCAATAGTGATTTGCCTACTTAGTGACAACATCCTCAAAAAAAAAAAAAAAAGATATATTTACATATCCTTTCCTTATTAATAAACTTATTTTTCAGAAAATGATACTGACAATATTTAAGGATAAGTTTGAAGAATGAAATAAAATAAATACTTGAACACTGAACAATTCCAAAGTTATAAGAGGAGCATCTTGGCTTAGAACTCAGTTTTTGAATATTTTGAATGACTTTACTTATGAATGAATGAAATACTCCCTACGAGTTACTGCAATATTTTTGGTGTCCTAGTTTACAATTAGCCTTTTCTCTAATCTTTATTTCCTACTCTTATATTTGTTCCAATATGTCCTACTGATTTCAAATCAACAGCTTAGTGCAAAAGAAATGTATATTAATAGAGCAAAAATATGATTTTACCAAATGCCCTGTCCCCCAAATTTGTATCTTTTTCTCACTCATACCACTGTCAGTGAAAATTTAGGCAATGGATTATCACATTTAGTTAAGCACCTTGCTACCTAACATTAGCAGTGGCTAACCAATGGAACATACTTATCTGATTCTACATTGTATACATACATGTATTCATTATTTTCCTAGTAATCCTTTTGCAGAGCTTCTACGGTGGTAGAACTAATGTGCTGCCTTGATAAACAGCTTCTTTTAAAACAGAATAAAGTATGTAAAAACTGACATGCTTGAGATATAGTGAGCCTGCTATGTAATTGTTAAGGCTGACTATTGAAGCTGTTAAAAAAAATCCATGTTTATTTGTTTCATGTTATTCATTACCACATTACCTTTAGATTCTGCTATAAATAGTAATAGAAGTAGAGAACATTAGACACAAAAATATTAAAAACAAGAACTTAGGTCACCAAAGATCACATAACCTTCATTTCTGGCAAATCAATATGAGATAATTACCAATAAAGATACTGATCTTAGAGATGGACAATAATCCTCAACATAAAACATTTCCATGTACATCCTATTTTTATATATATGCATGTTCTCATTTTCCTGATTAAAAAAACAATTAGTATAACTAGAATATCCATGTTATATTAACTATCATAATCTGATTTCCAAATTCTAAATAATTCAAGATAAGCAAACAAAAAAGCTTTTGCTAAATATTTCCCTTTCTACCATTATTCTTTAAAAATTCTAATACAGTTAATGAGTTTGATGAGAAATTTCAATAGACTGTATTATATCTGCCAAATTCATAACTGAAATGAAGACAACAAAACATCTAGAGAATGAAAACTTTCAAAGTATAAACATCTTTCAACAGGTAATGTTACAAAGAAGTCAATTAAAGACTTTAGAAATGGCAATACAGTTTCACCAAAATACTATCTAACAGATTGTAAACTGTATGGGTGGGAAGATCACACTTTCCACTACCTTTGTAAAATAGATTTAGATAAAATACTTAAAATCATTATTGTGAAGCATGCTCAGGAGATTTTATAAAAACAAGCCCTCCACCTTTAAGAGAGCCACAAATTATAACACAAAAACCGTAGTTTTAAGTGTGGCCTCTCAACTCAATATTTTTAAGTATGAAATTACAGTACTCAAGTTCAGTAAAGAATAAGAATAGTAAAACTGCAACATCTGAAGTTCTAGAATACACAAAATTGTATAACATTGCTTCATTTTTGTGTGTTTTTCCCCCAAAATCACATGGAATGTCAAGTCCCTAGAAATTAAGTTGTTTTTAATAAAATCTGCTATTCACAGACTGAGGACTGGTGCTCTTTGCTCTGATTCTTCTCCATGTTTCCATGCTCCATCATAGTAGATAATATTAATATTGATAACTTTTCAAGAAAAAGCCTGAGAGTTATTTCTGACTTCAAATATCCATTTTATTATAAAATCCTATTGCTCTCTGTTACCATTTCCTCCAAATCTGCAGCTTCTTTTGCATTCCTTCAGCGACATCCTGTTCCTGGCCCTTGACTTTTTCCCCCTAGACTACTGTACCCCATTTTCATGAGATAACGTTTCCACATTATCTTTAACTCCACCGTCAAAGTTATCTTCCCTCCTTGACATTTTGCCTATGCCACCTACCTATTCCACCTGGGCTTTTCAAGGCCTTTACAATGCATTTTTATTCTGCTCAAGAGTCTCATCCTCAACTACATATTAATTTATTTATAAGGTTGCTGCTGACTTTCAGCTCCCCTTAAAAATGCCAGCTCTTCTTGACTCTGGTAAATGTACTAAATTCTTCCTTCAGGTAGTCACATTTGTTCCCAATCCATCTGAATATGGAATTCCTTTAGCATTTAGCCCCTAAACACATAGGTAACATATTAGACAATTTTTGTATAATAATTACGTACATTGTTTCTTTGGTTGTGTTAGCCCTATTGGACTATAGGGATACCAGATAAGGGCTGCATTTTTCAAAGCACTCTTAGGTCACTTCACCAAAGTAAGATGATTCATTAAATAAAACTATTATAAAAAGCTTAAATAAACAAAAAAAATGTATATTTTTAAAAAAATATTTCTATTATTTAACTTTTAAACATATATGGCCTTTTATTTCCAGGGACAGCTGACATATTTTGGTTTCTATTAAACTTCACTCTCAGTACTCATTTTCAAAGCATGGCTAGAATTTAAAGTGCAAGTTGAGGGTTGATATAGGCTATATACTTTTACATCCTGCGACCAGATCAGCAATGTCAACCCCAAGAATTCTGAGATACACAAGCAAACAGTTTCAGCACCAAAAGAAGAGAACAGCGTGTCTTCTGAAGAGAACCCCTGAAGGGTTCCCTTCCCTGCAACTGGTTTAGACTAGTTTCTCTATCCCAGGGGCTTTCAATTAGAAAAGGTCGATTAATCACTTGTTAATATCTGGAAAAAATACCAGGGAAAGGCAATCCGTTTACTTAAAAGAGAGGAAAGGGGGCGATGGATATCCCCTTTTCATAAAACTCGGCAGCTAAATTAAGCTTTACACTCAGTACCTATCGACAGTCTCAGAGATTTTTTTCCTACCTAATAATAAAAGCAAGTCTCATTCAATTTAGTCCCTTCTCGAGCACCGTCTCAAGCTGTCAGAATTTGTCAAGGAAAAAAATTAAAAAAGAAGTGGGGGAGACACTAGGATTCCCGTCTACATCGCTTCTTTTTCCGAAATCACACCAGTCTTGGATTTCCTTCACTCCAAACTAAGCTCTCTGATTCCAAATATAGTTCTTTAACCCCCGCCTCGCCACTCAATTACACATAAACCTTGGCAACTACAGAACCACAGCAGAAACCCCTTACAAATCGGCTTGCTATTCATCTTGGAAGTCATGCCCTGCAGCAACTGCCTATCGCCGAACTGAGGGATATTACCCAAATACAACGCAACGGAATCAGACATGCAGAGCACACACGGCTTCCGTGAAAGAGGGAAACGCGACCCGGGAAAAGTGCGCTCCTCACCAGCCTCGGGACGATCCACGGGGGGTGCGGGTGCGGGGGTTCCCAGAAGGGAGGGGCAGAAAGGAGACCGAGTGGGGGAATCCTTCCCTCTCAAGTGAAAAGAACAGGATCCCCGGCCTCAGGCTGCAGCCCGTCCTAGCTAAGGAAATGAAGAGGCAGTCAGCGGGCCCTTTGCTCGGAAAGGCAGAATGCAGACACTTTCCGAGGTCCGGACACAAGCCGATCCTCAACCTCCCGGAGGAGGCGAGGGGTGTCCCACTGGTGGCTGAGGGGATGCCCGGCCCGCCAGGGGCAGCTGGGGGCGGAGCACTTTCGTCTAATGAACACCTGAGTCGTGTCCGGCCGGTGCCCGGGGCAAGCACCGCTAGAACGGCGTGGGGCCGCCCGGGTGGGGGGAGGGGGAGGAAAGAAAGGGGGTGGAGAAGGGATTCCCCCCTCTCTGAAGAGCATCGCGAAGGATGAGCCAGGGCCAGCGGACAGCGGCATGCTTCAGACTGCGGAGCCAGGATCCCGCCGCCTGCACCGGCAGCACGGAGCCCCGCAGCGCCCGCCGCACCGGCCCCTCGGTCCCCGGGGGCCAGGGACTTCGGCTGCGAAGGCGCTGGGGCCTGACACCCCACGGCGTCGGCCCCAGCTCCCGGGGGGACACGCGGGAACACCCCCAACCTCCAGCAGCTCTCAGCGGTAGTAAAATGCACCCCCCCAGTCCCCCACCTCAGCCTTCCCTCCTCCCGAGGCCGCAGAGAAGGGCCACCACAGGCGAGAAGCCTGAGGCAAGTCGGGGGCAGCAGCAGCAGCGGTCCCGTACCTCCTCCCCCGGTTACCTGTGAGGACTCCGACACGGATTTGATGATCGTGGTTAGTGAGGATCATTCCCTCGGTCGCCATGTTTCCCAGCGCAGTCACCGCACTGACAGGAGCCGGGAGAAGCCGGAGCCCGGAGCGCGCGGGCCGGGAGCGCGCTCGACTCGGAGAGCGCGAGAGCTAGGGAGCCCGGGGAGCGCGAGGCGAGCGGGGAAGGAGGGGGAGGCGGCAGAGTACTCGGTGGCCTGCGGCGGGGAGAGGCCGCGCCGGGAGAGCGCGGGTCCGCGGAGGAGGCGGAGTTAAGGCGCGCGACCCGGTGTCGGGCTAGGAGGAGGCGAGCTGGGGTTGAGGGACGCGGTGGCCTCCCGGGGAGAGCACGCGGAGGTGGCGGAGAGAAGCCGGAGATACCGGGCCGCTCTGCCGAACGCGAGACCCAAAGCGGCTGGATGGCTGGACTGAGGGAAAAGGAGAGCACACACTCTGGAGGTTGCGGAGGCGGACTCGGGGACAGGGGCGGAGCTACACCCCAAGGCGTGGAACTCGTGGAGAGTCAGGGGAGGAGTGAGAGCTCGGATGCAGAGTACTGGGAGCGGGAAGGAGCCGGTCCAGCCTGAGCAGGACCCGAGAGCGCTTCTGGGCGCGCGAGTAGCACTGGATTGGCTGGGAGAACGCGGAGCGGGTGCGCGCGAGGCACGAACGCGGCCTCGGCGGGGCCCCAGACAGAAGCAATCCCCTGCCGAGCCTGGCGCCTGGCCGGTCGTCTGCCGCCTCGGCTGGCTCTCCCCGGCGGCCCAGCCCCTCTGAGGAGGAACCGTGGGGGGAGCTAGGCAGGCTCCGCACGCCAGGCCTCTCCTCGCAGCTCTCAGGAGCGGCCGGCCACCCCACTGAATGCGCCGGGGAAACTGGGGGTGGCCGAGAAAGCTGCGTGGGTGGCAGAGCGGCGGCGACTGTGACAGAGAGTCTGTGGTGGGCGAAGAGGAAGGTATCCTGTCCCGCCACATCTTAGCCGCTTGCTTTCTCAGCGCTCTCTGAGGAAGGATTTCCGCCTGCCGGTGCTTTAGGATTCCATCTCCAAGTTAGTACCTACAAGACAATCCTCACAAGCGAAGCTTAGGAGTCTGAAGCAGGGCATCCTGAGTGCCGTCACGTCCTCTTGCTGCCCCATGGTTTCATACCCTTAAGCCTTGTCTCAACAAACTCTGCTTTTATGTGAAAAGCATCTGTCTACTTAGGGAGTGAGAAGGACATGTTCCGCCTGAACCACAATAAATTGCTATGGAAATTGAGTTTCCTTTCAGTAATTGTGAGATATAAGATTACCATGAAAATAGCTTTTGTTGCTATTTATTTCCATGTGCCTTTCATAAAATGTGTTATTAATCACCTGTGGCTATTTTATGTCGGCTTCTTAGTTACCTTTCTGGCCCTTTCAACTTCTGACTTAAAAAAAATTATACATCATATATGTTTGTTTATTTTTTCTTCTGTTCTCAGCCACGGTAAAACCTGGAAGCGTAAAAATGAAAAGCAAAGTGAACTATTAAAAAGTGTGTAATCGTCAGCGTTTCTACACAAGTAAAATCTCAGTCAATTTGATTATGAGTTTTTTATTCCAGTTGGAACGTGAAGTTACTCTTCCTGTGACTGAGTATTCACATAGTTAGGTATTTCATTTTAAATAATAACAAATACAAAGGAGATGATGGAATTGAGGTGGAATAAAATAGTGAATTTTTTTTGAGTATGTGTATTGCTAGTATTGTTGACAGTGGATTAAAAATTTTAGCCAGGTCTTGAACTCACCTCCTGTAATTATCACTGGAGATCCTGTAGCCAACGGATTGTTAATTAGTTTCAAATGAGAGATACAGATGAGAAAGTACATCCAAGAGAATGATTTCCCTTATCTCAAACTAAACATTAAAAGCAAATAGTTGGTTCTGTTGTTACCTCTCTAACCTGTCTTTATTCTCTGCAATACTCTTAAATTTTAAATGATTAGAAAATAGCTTGAACTTTTAAAGACATAAATTCTAAACCACTAACAAGTTCTGTGACCTTAAACAAATTTGGGCCTTTTCCTTCATCCTTTAAATAAGGTGGTAGGCTAACTAAGTGCCCATTAAGTAAAGTGGTAGGCTAATAAGCACACCTTTAACTTAGAATACTCTATAATTATTCATGGAAAGAAACTGGCACTTTTGTTTCACAAATCAATAACAGAGGACAAGAAATTAACTTTCTGCATCTATAAAAGAAGTGTAATGGTGAAATTCATTAAAATTTAATTGAGAAGGGTGAATATGAATTAAGCTTTGTAAAGTGCGTGGAGGTTTGTTAACATTTGTTATGTTTTGCTGAATGTTAATACAAAACTTGCTAAAAATAATAGAACTAAGTTATAAGAGATGCTTGTCTTCCAACATTTTTTCTCAAGTGTATTTATCTCTCCCAAATTCAGCAAGCTTTAACAAACAAAACTTATATAGAAAAAATTCATTGACCTTGCTGTCTTGTGTGACCTTTTACTGCTGCTTATTGGATGAATATTATAATATGTACACTTTTTTTTTACTCTTGTTACAGTGTGACATTTCTTCAAAATCCATCCTGGAATCAAGTACTATACCAAAGAAAAATTTCTGGAAGGTAGGAAAGAGTAGCATTTTCCAAATATTGACAAAGGTCTCAGGAAACATGGGGCATGGGGGAGGGGAAGGGAAGGGAAGAGGAGACCAGAAGTAGAAAAAGTTTTGATACTTTGTGTGTAAAGAATTAGAAGTTCCCAGGAATTTATTCTCTCCATTCTTAGGGTTTTAAAATAAAACTCCAAGAATTTACATTAACTGTCTGAGACAACATAAAAGATAGGTAACATCTTTCATAATGATTATCATTTTGAAGATGAAGCTTTATCAGTAGAAATGAAGTTTGAATTTTTTCTAGCACTGGCATATTTACACTTAGCTCTCCAGTTAACTCTTAGTTTTCTTGTGGTTAATCATAATTTCAGTATAAATAAGGCAAAATCTTATGGACTTTTCTGGGGCCAGACTCCTCATTAGCACTAGATTGTAGGCAAGAATGAATTTGGGAATGGATTATGGTTCCTCTAAGGCTTATTCTACTCTTGCCTCTTTCTTGATTGGCTGATGCCCACAGTTAAAACAGAGTACAATAAAACATTAAAAACGGGTACAAGCAACATTTTGAATACAGTAGTCCCCCCTTATACTAGAGGGATCTGTTCCAAGACCCTCCCAACCCCCCATGGATGCCTGAAACCTTGGATAGTACCAAACCATGTATATACTATTTTTTCCTATGGGTACATACCTGTGATACAGTTTAATTTATAAAGTAGTCACAGTAAGAGATTAACAACAATAACTAATAATAAAGTAGAACAATTATAACAATGTCCTATAATAAAAGTTATGTGAATGTGGTCTCTATCTCTCTCAAAATATTATACTACATTCATCTATTTTTGGACTAGGGTTGATAGCAGGTACCTGAAACTGAGGAAAGCAAACCAGAGATAAGGGAGGAGAACTGTATACTTAATGCTACTGAATTGTACACTTTCATATGGTTAAAATGGTAAATTTTATATATGTGTATTTTACCACAATAAAAAAATGGGTGCAAAATGAAGCTTTGGTTGATTTTAACCTTTTCCCCCCAAAGATAGCTACATTGTAGTCTAGATGAACTTTAAATTGGCCAAATTAGGCATTGATTGTATTCCTTGCCTAGGATTGCTGTAACTAAGTGCCACAAACTGGATGGTTTAAAACAAATTTATTCTCTCACAGTTCTAGAGGCTAGAAGTCCAAAATCAAGGTGTCAGGAGAGCCATGCTCCTCGTAAAGGATCTAGGGAGGAATCCTTCCTTGCCTCTTTCTAGCTTCTGGTGATTGCCGGCAATCTTCAGCCTTCCTTGCCTTGTCACAACATCACTCCAAAATCTGCCTCCTTTATACAGCCTTTCTCTGGTGTGTATCTTCATATACCTTTTTTTATAAGGAGATCAGTCATTGGATTTAGGGCCCACAGTACTCTAATATGAACTCATCTTAACTAAGTTTATCTACAAAGATCATATTTCTAAGTAAGATCACATTCTGAGGTTCTAGTGGATGTGAAATTTAAGGGGGATGCTATTCAACCTAGTATGGGCAATGATAAATTACATTACTATGTATTTTCTTGAAAACATGTAAGTTAGAAATTCGGCCTATGAAAAAACAAGGTTCAAAGGTTTCTTTAAAAGCTAGGGTTCAGGCCAGGTGCTAATGCCTGTAATCTTAGCCGTTTGGGAGGCTGGGGTGGGAGGATCACTTAAAGTCAGGAGTTCAAGACCAGCTAAAGCAAGAGTGAGACCAGAGATCCCATATCTACGAAAAAAAGAAATAAATAAATAGAAAAATTAGCTGGGCATGGTGTCATGAGCCTGTAGTCCCAGCTACTTGAGGGCCTGAGGCAGGAACATTGCTTGAGCCCAGGAGTTAGAGGTTGCAGTGAGCTATGATGACCTCATTGCACTCTAGCCTGGGTGACAGAGTGAGACTTTGTCTCAAAAAGAAAAAGAAAAGAAAAAACACTAGGATTCAGAAATTAGACACATTCAGAGAAAATGTAAGTCTACAGAGTAGACTATTGGGGAAAAGTTTTTATATTTGACCTAAGTTACCTAATGCTTTTTCCCCAGAAATAGTTTTCTAAACTAAAATTTTCCAAAGTCTAGTGAGATAAATTTATTCATTTCTTCTAAACAAATTGACATTTTGCTTTCAGTTCTGATATCCTTGTTAACACTTAGTGACAATGTGAGGTAAGCTGAGCCACCTCTATTGCCCATGGAAACTGAGGAACTTATGTGGGAACTACTAGGACAGTGTTTTCCAGTGTCTGTCATGTTTATTAAAATAAATTTAAACTTTTTCTTGGGCTTTTTATTTAATATTTCTACTATGCAGATTGATGCTTGCATAATTAATTTATGCCCTGGTCCTTTGTAATTTTCCCACCCTTACTTTCTTCCCTTGAAGTCCCCAGTTCGAAATCCAGATGTCTAAGGACATTTTTGGTTGCAAGTAACTGATCCTAGTTTAAGCCAAAAGGAATTCATTGACTCATGCAGCTAGCAAGTCCAGAAATGTGTATAGCTTCAAGGTTGGCTAGATTCGGGATCTGAAACCATGTTACCAAGATGCCATTTTTCAGCTATGCTTTCTTCTTTGTTGACTTCATTCTCACTTTGGCTCTTCCTACATGGTGGCATAGATGGCATTGGTAGCATTGGCTTCTCTAGGCTATAATTTAGATCAGTAGTTCTTGAATGTTTCTGGGGACCCAAGACCTTCTTATTGATTGTTTGATTGATTGATTGAGAGAGACAGAGTCTTGCTTTGTTGCCTGGGCTAGAGTGCCACAGTGCAGCCTAGTTCACGGCAACCTCAAACTCCTGAGCACAAGCAGTCCTCCTATCTCAGCCTCCCAAGTGGCTGGTACTACAGACATATACCACCATGCCTGGCTAATGTTCTCTGCTTTTAGTAGAGACAGGGTCTTGCTCTTGCTCAGGGCTCAAGCTGATCTTTAACTCCTGAGCTCAAGAGATCCTCCTGCCTCAGCCTCCCAGAGTGCTAGGATTACAGGTGTGAGCCACTGGACTGGGCTGCCAAGACCCTTTTTTTTTTTTGTATTTTATTTTATTTTGAGACAGGGTCTCTCTCTGTTGCCTGGACTAGAGTGCCGTGGTGTCAGTGTATCTCACAGCAACCTCAAACTCCTGGACTCAAGCAATCCTTCTGCCTCAGCCTCCTGAGTAGCTGGGACTACAGGCATGCACCACCCTGCCCTGGTAATTTTTTCTATATATTTTTAGTTGTCCATATGATTTCTTTCTATTTTTTAGTAGAGACGGGGTCTCACTCTTGCTCAGGCTGGTCTCGAACTCCTGGCCTTGAGCAATCATCCTGCCTCGGCCTTCCAGAGTGCTAGGATTACAGGTGTCAGCCACTGCACCCAGCCCAAGACCCTTTTAGATGATCTACAATACTGCGGTCCCCAGCCTTCAGGCGTGGCCCTGTACTGGTCCGTGGTCTGTTAGGAACCTGGCCATGCATCGCCCCACCTGAGCTTCATGCCCCCAGCCACATGAGAAAATTGTCTTCTATGAAACCAATACCTGGTGCCATAAAGGTTGGGGACCGCTAGTCTACAAGGTCAAAAAGATTTTTATATTAATACTAAGGCATTATTTGTCTTTTCACTCTCATTTTCTCATTAGATACAGTGAAATTTTCCAGAGAAAACATGATATGTAATGATATATCATCACTCTGATAGCTAATGAAATACGTACTTCTATATTCTTACATTAAAATTTTTTAATATAGTAAATATTGATATATATATACCTATATAAACAAAAGCTCTTTAAAGTCCTCAATAATTTTTAAGAATGTAAAGGGTCCTGAGACCAAAATTGAGAGCCATATATTTAGATTGTGTACCAATCCTCAAAGCACTTACTAAGGCAATGGGAGTGGCATTTTTTGATTGTTTAGGCCTTAGTCACATATTTGCATAGAGGATGGAGATCAGCGGCACCTTTACCAAATGGACTGAGATTGAGGGAGAATGGATCTGGGTACAATATGTAAGGTTAGTGCACTGATAGCTTAGCAGTTAGTTCAACACTTTTTATAGACCCCCGTCTCTCTCCACCATACTGTAGAGTTTATTCTACCCACATAATCTCATACTAATATTCAGAAGGTAGAGAAGTTCTTTCCAAGTGTGTACTGACAGTTTACAAATGTAGGAGGTCACTATTTATTTACGTGGCTACTTATCTGATACAAGAAGGAAAACACTAGCCTGTCAATATAATGAAACCCCATCTCTACAAAAATAAGAAAGACTAGCCGGGTGTAGTCCTGAGTAAACTGTAGTCCTAGTTTACTCAGGAGGCTGAGGTGGGAGAATCGCTTGAGCCCAGGACTTTGAGACTGCAATAAGCTATAGTGGCACCACTACATGCTAGCCTGGGCAACAGAGCAAGACCCTGTCTCTTAAAAAAATAAAGAAGGAAGAAGCAGGAAAAAAAGGAAAACAGGACAAAAAGTTTTTCTGATTTCTAAAGAAAGCACTGATTTTTATCCCTCCTTAATTAAAAAAAACCAGTAGACTGTAGAAGAGGAGGGCAGTATTCTTAGAGGAAGCAAGGACTATTAGATAAGGGAAAGGAAAGTGAGATTTGTTAAGTGGAAAAGTAATATTAAGTGCCTCTAGAAGCTATTTGATTTCTTGAAAGTTTTTAGGATTCAGCCTGTATGTCAAGAAAAGATAGTCCCAAGCTTAAACACTGACATGGATTGAGTTAAGTGAGCTTTTTAAAAACTCAAAAAAGCATTATGCTTGTCTTAAATTATTAATTGGTTTCCATGTAACCGAAACTTAAAGCCCAACTTTCCTAGCAAAATATTTTTTCTATAAAAACAAGGTACAAAACAAAAATATTTTGTTAACTTAAGTAATTTCATTTTCCCAAGATTGACTAATAATTGGGGGAAATATGGTTTATAGAAACATTTATATCATGTTTTATATTTAAAATAAACCTTAAGTAAAAGTTTGAAATGTTAGGAAGCATAAGTGAATTCTTAAAAGAAGCAGAGAAAATGGATTTTTTCAGTTGTCCTGAAAATTTTCATTTTACCATGTAATAATTATATATCATATTTATCTGCCTGTGTATCTCCTGCTGTGGGATTGATTGGCTGCAGAACAAGTCTCCCTTTCTAACACAGAACATTATTTTCTTCCCATTTCCTAATATTTGATGACTAAATGCAGAACATATGAAGCAATAGGGACTTTGAATTGGTAACAATGCAAGCTTCTCCCAAGGTGCCAGAGAGGCTGTTAGAAACTTGGCTTGGTGTACAACAGATTGCAGAAGCCTCTACCTATAAACAGAAACACCATCTAAGGTGGCCATACTTCACATAAACAACACTAAAAATAGATGTTTTTGCTTGGATCTAAGAGTATGAGGCAAAATGTCACTTGCCCTGTTTGATGATTGCTATTCTATACCTAAGATGAAAATATCAGGCTGTTGTCCTTATTTCATTTAGGAAAGAAGTGTGACAAACATAACTAATCCTATTGTGGTCATTGCAAAAAGGCAACTTTGGGGGGTGAAATGTTAGCAGATATCCTCTGAATAGCTAGCAAGTCAAGGTAAAATAAATGAGATAAGCCACAAAAATAGTACTACCCAAAGTTAGGTTTGTAAATGTATTGATAATGGGACAAAGTTTTTCCTCAGTTGACCTTGAAATTGAAAAGTATCTCAAGTACAGTCAAGGATATCAGGGGTTTTATTCTCAAAGAAACATAATTGGAATATTATGAGTCCAAATAAAACTGTAATAATGATGTTTCAATCCCAAATACTTTCTGATTACTAATTCACTTTCCTATAACTTGATTTGGAGATAGGAATATCCTAAATATAGACATATTCTTGCCAAATTAGAAGGCATAGCTTTTCTGTAATTTAAATTAATATTTGGTTTATCAGTTAATCTCTTTGGAGTTTAAGTAGCTTGAATGAATATCTGATCTTTTGGATAAGTTGACCAAATGTTTTTGTACTCACAAAGGTGAGATCTATATCCTGAATTCACCAAAATGCAGACACCCATGAATACCCAGCCACTCTAACTGATAACTTTGCACTGCCACAGGTGAAAGTCAGAATCCAATGTAAAGTATTAAAAACAAGGTAGGATAAGGCTGGGCGGGTGGCTCACGCCTGTAATCCTAGCACTCTGGGAGGCCGAGGCGGGTGGATCATTTGAGCTCAGGAGTTCAAGACCTGCGTGAGCAAGAGCGAGACCCCGTCTCTACTAAATTAGAAAGAAATTATATGGACAACTAAAAATATATACAGAAAAAATTAGCCGGGCATGGTGGCGCATGCCTGTAGTCCCAGCTACTTGGGAGGCTGAGGCAGAAGGATTGCTTGAGCCCAGGAGTTTGAGGTTGCTGTGAGCTAGGCTGATGCCATGGCACTCTAGCCTGGGCAACAGAGTGAGATCTGTCTCAAAAAACAAAAAACAAAAAAAAAAAAACAAGGTAGGAGAAAAGGCCACAATATTTCAGTTTTGTGTTTTGAAGAAATAGAAAGGTTTGGAGAATTTGAATAAAAGATGATAAGCCTGACTGATAAAGAACTTACTACAATTTCAATACTTTGGGGATGGCAAATGGTTCATTTTTTAAGAAGTTACAAACCTCAGCTAGCAAGTAAACTAGTTTATTTCATGCATTAGTTAACCAAAAAAAAAAAAAGGGACAGATCATACACTAATCAAAACCCATTGTAGTGGTAAAAAATAACAATTTTAAAACTTGCAAATGATGCTCTTTTAATCCAATTTTAAAATTGGGAATCTAAGGCCCTGAGGTTAAATGACTAGCTCAAGGTAGTCAGTGGTACAGTTAGATTTTATATTCCTGTCTTTTGTTCTCATTGCTCTGTCTAATCCAATCGATTTGGAAAATCTCTCAGGACTGCCAAAGTCTCTCAGGGATTAAAGTACAGAGGTCGCTTTCTTAAAACAGAATGTAAGTTACACACTCAGCTAACTTGGTAGGTAGAACATTAAACTGATCATATCAGAGCTTTAGAACCTGTCATTTTTGTGGTTAGGAGAAGAAAGATAGGAGTTAGATTGGAATATGAACTGGCAGTATTAATACCTAGCCTCTGGCAACCAGCTCTGAGATTAACTATGGCCTCGATTAACTATGAGATTTTTGATATCCTTTCAATGTATCTGAACTCCAGTTTCCTCTTGTGTAAAGTGAAGGAACTTTTTATTTACTTACAGTTCCTTCTAATGCCAAAATTCTGTGATTTCTTGTAAACTTTTTCCAGTCCAAAAGTACATTTATAAAAATTCACCTTTAAAACACACCTTTAAAGATTTAAATTGACCTAGGGAGAAAGAAGATTTTGAATTAGTTGGCTTTTCTCATTACCAGACAGCATAAGGAATTCCTACAGATTGTGAAGCATTTTGTGACAAATCAACTTTCCCATGTGGAAAATTCTGGGAAATTTTAATGTGTAACCAGGCCCTCCTTTTTTTTGGATGTCCTTCCCTTTTTTTGTTGTTAACTAATGAATGAAATAAGGTAGGTAGGGAATTAATGACAATTTAATCAGAGTAAAAGAAAATATCTGAAGATCAAAGGAACTACAGTATAATCCAGTGGTAACTTATATAAGGCAGGACATCAAGAGACCTGGGACTTGGAAATTAACTTCCTGTGGACTTTACAGTATCATTTACTGGGCCTCTATTAAATACCAGGCACTGTGTCAGGTGGTCAAAATGAAAAGATAAACAAGACATAAGATAAACAAGCTCCTCAACGAGCTCACCATCAGGTGAGGGTGATAGCCTAATAAACCAATAATTGCAATATAGTTCATTATATCCTATGATAGAAATAAGAAACCCTAGAGCAGTGGTTCTCAAACCTGGTTGTACCTTAGAGTTTTCCAGAGAGCTTTTTAAAAATACAGATGCTTTCACCCTATCCCTCAGAGATTATGATTTAAATGATCTGAGGAGGGACCCAGTGAAATGCTATTTTTCAAAGTTCCCAAGGGGATTCTACTATACACCGCTAGGATTGAGAATCACTGGGATAGAAGGGCACCAAACTCATTCCTTAAGACAAATAGGCAATGGTCAAGCAGACAAGGAGGAAGAATCTTTCGGCTTTGTGCATGGAGATAATAGGACTCATGGCACATCAGGGGAACTGTAAATAGTTCTGTTAAGCTTGTTGTAGGATATATGAGAGAAGAGGGACATAATGAAAGATGAGACTGGGAAGGTAGGCAGGAAGCAGATCATTTATGATCTGTGAAGGAGTTTGGACTTTATTCTAAAGTTGGTAAGAAACCAGTAGGGGAGTGACATGATCTCATTTCTCTTTTAGAAAAGATAGCTTCAGTGGTAGTCTGGAAGATGAATTAGAGGGAGTGGAAGTAGGGAAACCAATTAAGAGGCTATGGTAATCCAGGCAGGAAGGAGGGCCTGAACAAAAACAGTTGTACTGGGAAGGTAGATGATATTCAAGGAGTAGATAACAAGGAGGTGGAATCAACAGGGCAGTTGGGTGTGGTTGGTGAGAGGAGTTTATGGCATTTAATTTTTCTTATTTTGTACCTACTTTTGCTCATTTGCCAGTGTTGGATCTGCCCAGAATTAAATATAATACTTTAGAGGTGGAGAGGAGCTCCATTTTATGGAGTTATTAACAACATATTGTACAATGTGGTTTTGAAATGTAGTCATTTCAAATCCAAAAGCTATCAAAATAATCAGAGGCTATTTACAATCCCTAAATGACTAAATTCCTGACATGCTTAAGGCCAAGCATCTAACATTTCTACCCAGATTGGTTGGGGGAGAAAGGAAAAACAGCACTAAAACAAAGGTTTAAGAGATTTTAATTAATGCAAATGTGCCTAGTCTTTAAATCTGTCCAAAGCAAATGGAGTGAAAGCCTTCTAATCCTTTAGTGCTTCATCTGGCAGTGACCTCAGAAAAAAGCGCCTCCCTCCTGCATCATCAAACTTCCTTTAGTTCTTTGTTGTTCTGTGTAGATCTTTGAACCCAGAATTCTCTAAGACAGGAAAAAAATGGGAAAAAGACAGTTAAAACATTGAGTGCCATGGGATTCACTTTACAAATCCCCTAAAAATATTAAATTAGAATGAATATATGTTAACACATGCATCCCGAAAATCTATACCCACTATCTATTCAAGCCCTTAAGATGATTTTTTAAAAGAAAGTATAATAGTTCTCACCACATGGGGTTCATTCTTGCTGGTAGTTGTTCTGCCCTTAGTTATGGTGCCCATGGTACCTAATGGGAAACATTAGGAAAATGAGAGCTTCTTTTTAGAAGGAAAAAAAAAAAAAACAAACAAAAAAACCTAGTTTTAAGTTGCAAGACTGCTGACATTTATCACAGTATCATATAATTGTATCACTGTAGGACTGACTCTGGTATTAGCATTGATGTGAATTTTCTGATTGTTGTTTTAGAAAATAACTTCATCAAACAATATTTTTAAAGTTAGAGTGGTGGATCTTTTTTCTGTTGAGAGCTCATGTCCCACAGGCGGAAAAAAAAAATCCTTTGAGAATTACATGCAAAGAAATGAAGAAAGGGAATAATAAATTATGTGCATATATATATACACCCTCAGGTAACCTAGCTATATATTTCACAAAAATGGTCAATTGTAAATAGTGGAGAACAAACAAAAGTTAAGGGTGGAGGTGGGGAAAGATAAAGAGAAGATAGAATGGCAGACCCAGGCTTAGGGGGGAAGGGAGGCAGTAAAAAGGGGAAAGGGAGAATTGTAGGGGGCTAAATAGGACCTATAGTGAGTCTATCCTAAATTAGAGTTGCCAGACTAAAACATAGGATTCTCATTTAAATTTGAATTTCAATAAACACCAAATAATTTTTAGTATGTCTCATGTAATATTTGGGACACACATACAGTAAACATTATTTATCTTAAATTCAAATGAACACAAATAAAAAAGGTATCCTCTTTTTATTTGCTAAATGTGACAACCCTGTCCTAGACATCCTGCTGTACTCCTGAGTGTGTGATGCCAACAAGTTATGGAATCTATTGTTACCGATTAAAATGTAAAAAGAAAATCACAACCTCATCCACCTGTGAAGATCTCGCCCCACAGATCATTCATTAAGGAAATTTCTTGCTAACCTCCCATAAGCAAAGACATGCAAGTTATACCTATGTCTAGCACCTCAAACTAAAGTTCTGATTCCACACTAATAGAACTGGAGACAGAATCAGGCATTCTTTCACCTACCCAGGGACATCTACATAATTGATGCTTCCTTTACTCTCTTATTTTATGTAAAATGTAGATTTCTTTTTTTTTTTTTTTGAGACACAGTCTCACTCTGTTGCCCAGGGTAGAGTGCCATGGTATCAGCCTATCTCACAACAACCTCAAACTCCTGGACTCAAGCAATCCTTCTGCCTCAGCCTCCCAAGTAGCTGGGATTACAGGCATGTGCCACCATGCCTGGCTAATTTTTTCTATATATTTTTAGTTGTTCAGCTAATTTCTCTCTATTTTTAGTAGAGATGGGGGTGAGGGGGGGGGGGTCTCGCTCTTGCTCAGGCTGGTCTCGAACTCCTGGCCTTGAGCAATCCTCCCTCCTCAGCCTCCTAGAGTGCTAGGATTACAGGTGTGAGCCACTACACCAGGCCAAAATGTAGATTTCTTGAGCTTCACAAGAATGTAGCCATTACCTCATCAGCCCTCGCCCCCATCTTTTTCCTTTGGCTTTAAAATGCCGAAGCTTCCAACCTCCCCTTCAGAAAAAACAGCCACAGCTTGTCTGTAGTTCTTGTTTTTCTTGGCTTTCTTGGATTTCTTTAAAATCTTGGCTTAATGAATCTCCATTGATTGATACTTTTACCTTAGTCATTTATTTGAGTTGACAAAAATAATTCTAATATCAATAAAGATACAGTTTACTTTTTTCCCAACCTTCAAAATTTATAATCAGGGGAAAAAAAGAATTTTATTCTTTCCCTGAGCTTCTGTGGGGTTTTGTGGGAAGTGAAAGAATGACTTAGTTTAGAAATTAACTTTATAAGCTACTAATGCCATAAACCTAACTTTGAAATTCAAAAGGTTCTGTTTGCCTCAAAGCTTTAAAAAACCTGTACTTGAAAGCAATACAGTCCTTATTAAGGACTCAGATTTGAGATACCTGTGGTTTTCCACCCTTGCCCTTCTAAGCATTTTAGCTTAACACTACTATTTTCCTTTCAGCAGCACCTGCTGAAGTGTATTTCAGGAAAAGCAATACTACAGTGAAGTAAAGGTTAAAGCCAGAAGGAATGACTTGCTATCAGAACAGAGGAAGTTACAGAGTAAATAAAGTCTCAAGAGTATTCATTTCCCACCTCACTGAGCTTTCATCTGAATTTATAAGTGTAGCATATCATTCACATACAACCTTCAGGTTCTTCTCAAAAGAGCTCAAGTAAATGCTAAGAGTTGGGGAGGGGGAGGAGAGAAAAGCAAGGCTGTCAGAATCAAATGTCTTATCACAAGTTATATTATTGTTTCAAGAAGATAAACCTTCTTGAAACACTAGCAGGTGTAATGGGAAATTCGGCTGAATTCAGAGATCGCTTACTGCCTATGTGCTCTAAGACAGGTGACTGCAAAAGTCCACAAACTGCTTTCTGGACTCTACAAAAGCTTAGGAGGGGCTGCTGTACACCCTTAGTCAAATTATAATTTTACACTGGTGAGGAATTAAATTCCTTCAAATGTCACCTGTCTCTGGAAGGAGCAAAAGGAAAGACTTCACCCTAGGTGTAAACATCAGACTAGGTGATGCAGTATGCTAAAGAGATGAGACTGACAATGGTAAGGCTACATCATGGGCCTCAAGGGAATTTGCAAGTAGGGAATTGATTGAAGTATAACAAAGTGAGTAATATTAACACAGGATTGCATTTTGCCAGCCAAATAGATCACACCCACTGCAACTCAGCCAACCAGCACACAGTACAGTGGGAGGAGGGATTCTTGGCCAAGAGCAGTGGAGTAAACCCTTCCTCTACTGGAAAATGCCTAGAACAGAAGGACCCGTACCCTGATATACTGGGAGGTGTGTCCAAAATTACATTGCATCATTTCTCTAAGACAGGTTTGTGAAATTCAATTCTTTTGAAACTAGAGGAAAAGGAACACTATCTGGGAACACTATTAAGTACTCAATAAGCACCACCTTGTATAATTGCCCAACTCATTGTTTATTTCAGTGCCCCAACTGCCTGATTTATCTGTGGTAGAAAGAAACAATATTAGTCTAGGATTGTGGAGGAAGTGGGCAATGACCATTCTGGGAAATGGAGGGAATGTAGTTCAGGGAGTAGAATAATAGGTAAGGTTTGTGCAGCAGAACACTGAGTTTAATATGGTCTAATCAAGACTACCAATAATACACCTTGGTGCCACAGGGCATATCACACAACATAAATAGGTTTTTTATTTCTTTTTTTTTACTTTAATATAGAAATGTGGCACATTGTGTCCTAAGGGTAGTAAAAGGCCTTTGTCTTCCAACAGCATTTCACCTTTCCTGAATTACCAGTATTTGTGGACTTTAAAGCCTGGATGTGGTTGGTGCCACCTATTGGGCTAAATGCAGAATTACAAATCTCCTGAACAAGTTAACTTTAGGGAGTATGATTCTTCATTATATACCTTAAGCAGGTGATAAATGTGGATTCAAATCATAGCTCTTAGAGCTAGAAGAGGCATGAAAAATCACATACTTTAACACTGCCACTTTGTAGAATAGTCTAGGAAATAAGCTTTGAATATGGGACCAGAAGACTAGCTTTTCTGAGCTTGTTTCTTGTTTTATAATACCTATTCCAGTCATCTTGAGGGTTACATAAAGTGGTGTTTTCAACATGTTCTATAATATATTGTGGTTGTTTTAGATAAAGAAAAAAACTGAAATTAAATGACTTTCCCAGGTAATATAACTGGGAGCCTCAGAGTAAGGCCTGCAACTCATGTATCTGAGTCTAAATCCAAACCCTTTTCCATTCAATTACAATTTTCCGATACTTGATGATGACATGATTTTAGGTAGAAACTCAGATGAATTTAGGATGTATTGGAACACAGAATTAAATACTATAAGCTACAGTAAGGAAATTATTCCCTTTTCAATTATTTCAAACTTGATGGCATCAAGGAGAAAGTTTCACTTTGGTGCTAATTTTCTTTAAAATTCTCTGTCTTGCTAATCTCACTTCCTAACAAAGATAAAACAGGACTCAGACTTCAGCATCTTGCTAGAACATTAAAATTTTGGTTTTTTGTATATTTATTTTTTTATATTGAATCATTTAACTCTCATAATTATTGGTACTAGTATTATCCCAATTTTCTTTTTTTCCCCCGAATACTTAATTTTTTCTTTTTTTTTAATTTCAGAATATTACAGGGGTATAAATGTTTTGGTTACGTAAATTGTTTTTGTACTGTTTGAATCAAAGTTATGTGTGCCCATCCCCCACATAGTATGCATTATACCTGTTAACTGTGAAAGTACCCATCCCCTGCTCCCCGTCTCACCTGCTTGATTTCCAATGAACGTTATTTCCATATGTGCACATAAGTGTTGATCAATTAGTTCCAATTTAATGGTGAGTACATGTGGTGTTTATTTTTCCATTCCTGTGATAGTTCACTTAGAAGGATGTTCTCCAGTTCCATCCAGGTTAATACAAAAGGTATTTATTAGTTCATCATTTTTTTTATGGCTGAGTAGTACTGCATGATATACATATACCACATTTTATTAATCTACTCATGTATTGATAGGCACTTTGGTTGTTTCCACATCTTTGCAGTTGTGAATTGTGCTGCTATAAACATTCAAGTGCAGGTGTCTTTTTTATAGAATGTCTATATAATCCCAGTAGTGGGATTGCTGTATCAAATGGTACATTCTACTTTTAGTTCTTTGCGGTATCTCCATACTACTTTCCATAGAGGTTACACTAGTTTGTAGTCCCACCCACCACCAGTGTCTAAGTGTTCCTATCTCTCTGCATCCATGCCAGCATTTGTTGTTTTGGGACTTTTTGATAAAAGCCATTCTCACTGGAGTTAAGTGATATCTCATTGTGGTTTTGATTTACATTTCCCTGATGATTAGAGATGCTGGGCCTTTTTTCATGTGTTTATTGGCCATTAATCTGTCTTCTTTTGAAAAGTTTCTGTTCATGTCTTTTGCCCACTTTTTAATGGGATTGTTTGATTTTTTTCCTTGCTGATTTGCTTGAGTTCTTTATAGATTCTACTTACCAGCCCTTTATCAGATATATAACATACAGATATTTTCACCCATTCTGTAGGTTGTCTATTCACTCTAATGATTGTTGTATACTTATTCAGTTTACCTTCTATTATGGAGAACTATACTGATTTTTTATTTATATAGTAACATAAGTTTTATTTTCAAGGAATGCATTTAAGAAATTAAGAAAGCCAATCTAAATAGCAAATATTGAATAAACAGTAGTCCAGTTGATACATAAAGTTGGAAAACACTGAGCACCACCGAACTACCTCCCTAGCAGCAAGAGATTATTACTGTTAGCAATAATCTCTTCACATAATTACTTTTAAAATTCTTCCATGAAGAGAACTAACATATCTTTTGTTTTCTTTTCAATAATCAAACACTAGAGGTTATAAATAGGTCAACATAACCAAAATCTAGGACTCTGTTAGATTTCAAATCCACTGTCATACAAACAAACCCAGATTTTGTGTATGTGTGTTAGAAAATGAAACCGGCCTATAATCAGTACTTGATGAATGTAGAATCAATAAAACACAGGACTAATGGGTTGCTCATGCCTGTGGCTACATTAATTTGTGATAACTGAATAGTATAGTACCCTATCACTTAATTCTCCAGGAACATAAGAGAAGAGAAAAGGTGTTGATCTGTGGCTGTTCCAGTTCAAAATTGATTCAATGTTCTGCAAGCAAAGAAAAAGAAACCTTCTGAGGCAATCAAGTTGAATGGAACCCTCCACTATTTACTAATTTAGGCTTGATTTTAATCTGGAGCTAAAAGAATTTGTCTTCTTACCCTATAGTTCTCTTGAGATGACCTTCAGCTAATTTTGAATGAAGTAAAAAAGGCATCTATCTTTCCTCCTCATAACCCTCCTCTCTTCTGTCTTTTTAAATTGTATCTTAATGATTTTATACTGCTTCTGGTTGGATTCCAAGTTCTTTCTTTTCAGCACTCTGCTGTCCAGTTCTTATGAAAATATCAGTTGAAAGAAAAATATGTGTAGAACAACACTACTTGAAGGATAGGTAGTCCGTCTAGTCTTCTAGATTTTCTAAGATTTACCTAGGGATCAAGCTAGACCAGCAGAGTGCTATGTACCTGGACCAAATCATCTTGAGGTGATCCATCACTTTTTTTTTTAAATTTCAAATTTATAAGTTGTTATCTGATTGCACCAAAGAATAAATGAGAAACAGCCTAGGAAATTTAGATTCTGAATTCATTTTAGAAATATTGTTGAGGACATTGACATTGTCACACATACAGCATCCTGTCCCCACTGTATAGACATGGAGGAGAAATTTATCTAAGGTGTCAGTACCAGGAAAAACTGTTCTCCTGAGCAATTGGTTCACCATTACTTCATGAACACTGCTAATCCATGTTTCTTTTTGCTAGGAAATTCAGAACCAAATTTTTAGCCTACCTCTACCAACTATATAGTACTTCATTATTCATTCTCATGTATTTACCTGGCTTCAACTTATTTTCCCTTTCCTTTGATTTACTCATCTGTTTAACCCTATGTGTTGTGTGTGATTTTTATAAGCTGTTCAAGCCTTTTATGGAATAAGACCCAAGAAGAGATTAGAGACATTAGATAGAATGTTGTCTTTCCTTGGCTATGATTTCTTCTTGAATGTCCATTTTTAAAAATACAGAATTCAGATTCATAGATAGTTGAAAATTTTAAAAATTTTGCCCTGCCCCCTAGATTCATTCCTTTATTCTATTTTTTTATAGACTATGTGATTTCTGCTATTCATTCCATAAATTCTTTGAGGGAAATCACTGAAACTCTCAGAGGAACAACTGGGTTGGTAAAATTCACAACCATTGTCAGATATCTATCTCTTTGGCCTTCTGCTCTGAAATAGCAAAGTCTATTCTAACAAAATGCATGAGCTCAAACAATTCTAATTTCTAGGAAAGGGAAGGAGGTGGGAAAGAAACTAATACTTTATTGAATGCCAACTATGCATCAACTGTGTATGCTAAGTACATAATATATTGCTTTATCTTTACAAAGGAAATCTTAATTTCCTCCAGAGAGAATCTTTACCTTGGTACAAGAGCTTCTGAGTAATAATAATAATGATGATAGTGAAAAAATTTATTATCATACCAGTAAAACTTAACTTATTATATGCCAGGCTTTGGGTTGCTCCCTTGCATCTCTAATGTAAAACAAACAAAACCTCAGACTGTGTACCTAGAATTTTCTACCTACCTTGAGACTCAGAAAGATTTAAAAATGCTTGCTTTGGCTCAAAATTCTGCTGTAAGTACAGTGATAATTTCAGGTCATTAGCCTTCTGGTAGTTCTTGAAAGCTTCAATTCTCAGCTCAATCACTTTGCCATTAAAGTCGTTCTGAAAGAGGACATTTTTCAAAACTGCACATACAGTATTGGCTTCTCTAAAACTATTGTTACCTAAATCAACTTTACCCAGAAGTTAAAAAATAACCCCATCATACTCAGTCTTTAAAAATGGGCAGAAAGTATTTGTGATTTTTTCCCCCCATTTCAAATAGAACAAAATCAAGAACGTATGTTCCAGGTTACTCAAGGTAAAGCCAGAGATATGTCCCTTTAGCCATTTCCACAAGATAAATTTCTTTAGCAGGGAAATTGGTAATCCAGGATGAGGGGACTGGACTTAACAGTATGGCACTAAAAGCCTTTATATTGTATGAATGAAACTGCATCTCATGGCCAGCCTTGGAAGATCTTAGTACCTGAAGGATATTGGTTTGTTCCTGATACTTGACCCATTCCATTTTCCTCGGTTGCTTTTCCTGGTGGAAGAAAGAGCACTGGGTGACAAAGTAAATTGAAATCAGATATGTTTTCTCAGTATGCTGCCAAAAACCTTATAGAAAAATTATGGTGTTATAGATTCATTATTAAATTGGTTTCAACGGCACAATCCTAATTGGCCTCACGTGTACAATCCATGCTCTAAAAGCTAAAATCTAAATGAGTAGGGTTATTTTCTGTGAAAGAGTTGGTTATAGGAAGTTGAGATACAAGCATAATATCTCTAAATAAATTTTCAAAGACAAATTAACAATTGTTCTGACATCACATAGCTATTGCAGAGTTGTCATTATTGGTATAGCTTTCTCTCACTTTGTACTAACATGACTTCCCAGAAATTTGGATGTCACTCTACTCAAATATAATATCCCAAGGGAACCAGATCTCCTATAACAACTTTCATAGTTTCAGGAGCATACCATAACTTAGGTAGATTGTGACAACATTAAAGATTTCTAATTTATCATCGCTATAAGCCACTACTGTTTAGAATGGTTGTACTACCTTCCTTCCTCATCTCCTTCACTTTCTCTGCAAGTGATGTCTCCACTTCACTCTTGGTCTTCCTAGGTGATGAGGGGGATTTGGGAGCCTGGGATGAAAGAAGAAAGCTAAAGGAATAGGAGGTCACAGGACAGAAGTGCAATGTCTCAGCAGACCATAAATCTAATGTACCCTAAAACCCCAGATCCTATGTATCTGCCTACCCAAATTAGCCCTGATTGTCAACAAGCTATCTCCAGCTATGTGGCATCAACAATCTTGAAATTCTGAGTGTATGCAGTCCACTTGCCTTTCTGTCCTGCAATTCTGCCTTATTTTTTATCTGTGGTGTTTTTGGTTGATCACTGAATTCTTCTGACTCGAACGTCTGTGGAGACACATTTTGGCAAAGCTTTAAATTAGTGGAAAGTAATGAGGGAAGTGGAAGACCAATATGAGTTAAAGCTTTTGGTTCCTGCCAGTCAGCAACTTCTCAGGGCCTGACATGAAAAATGTACTACCTAAGGGGGTTCGGAATGTAATGAGCCCTTCCTTTCATTCATTCCCTTGAGTGTACTTTATAATAAAAACTATTAACTGAACCTTTATTATATGCCAGTCACTAAGCTACTTACTGCATTACTCTACTTTCACTACTCTACTACATTACAAACATTCACATTTAATCCTCACAGCTCTTTTAGGACTATTTTTATTTCCATCTTACAGATGAGAAAACTGAAACTTGAAGAGGGTAAGTCATTTTGGGAGGTCACATAGCTAGGAAAGTACAGAGCTAGAATTTGAACCAGATCTTTCTTTCTGACTTTGAAGCCTGTGTTCTTGACCACAAGACATGCTATTCTTCTTCATTTTTCCCTGAAATATGGGTAAGGAAAGTTGATCACAAGCTACACTTATGGACATCCCTCATTTTATAATAAAAAGTCTTTTAGGAGCTCTGGAGAAGCTGGATTTTGATAGAGGAATTGTGCTGGCATGTTTCCTGTAACAAGGACTGAAGAACCCCGAAACTAAAACTTCTGACACCTCACAGAATTGATTTGTAGCTGCCACTGAGAACCCAGAGCAGATCTCAATGCAAGATGCTTGTATTCTAAAGGTATTCTGATTATTTGTGGAAAGGTGAGATGACAAAAAGCAGTCAGAGATCACACCACACACCTGTTTAGATCACAAGACAAAATCTGTTCTTCTAGTTGCATAATCTATTTATATATTTAAAAACAAAAGAGCACTTGGATCCCAAGGGATTAGACCACAAAGGAATTTCCCATGACCCCTGAGCCCCAGTTTCCCAGTAAAAGGCCCTAATATTGTTATCTTAAACAATGTAGTGAGTGTTGTAAAATCATAGAGACATTAGAATTGGATATTTTGTATTCATTCGTTCAGCTTAAATTTATTGATTTTCTACTATGTGCCAAGAATTGTGCTGGGAGCTACTCAAAGCAATCAAGATACTGGAGGAGCTTGTACTGGAGGCAGGGAGACAAGACAAAAGTAAAAAAAAATACAGTAAAAATAATAATGCATTTATATTATGAAAAGAGCTATGGAGGATATTAATAGAGTTGTATAATAGAAAGTAGGCAGAGGGTGCCCTGTTTTATTTTAGATCAAGCAAACAAGGAGGGCCTCTCTGAGAGGGTGACATTGAAGCTGAGACCTGAAGGATGAGAATGAGCCAACTATGAAAAAATTGCATTACAGGCAGGGGATAAGGCAAGAGCAAAGTCCTTGAGACAGAAAAGTCTTGGCATGTTTGAGAAATCAAAAGGAGGCCAGTGTGGTGGCTGCATAGAAAGCCAAAGGAAGGTATCTATGAGAGAAGACTGGATGGAGAGTAGGTGAGAGCCAGATTATGCCACAATAAGGAGCGGCTGTAAAGGTTTTTCGTAAGAAGAGTGACATGGTTTGATTGTTTTAAAAATATCACTATGGCCGCTGTGCAAAGAATGGATTGGAATGAGGCATGAGTAGAAGCAGAGACATGAAAAACTGAGAATGGAGGCCAGAGAAAAGTGGAGGTTCTTTGTATTATGAACTGTAGGACAAAACTTTCAAGAGATCCTTAGAGGCATACCTTGTTCCATAGCATCTCCATTTCCTTCCGAAGCATCCTATTTTTCCTTTCCTGTTGGAGGAGACAAAGAAACAAACAAAAACATGTGTTTGTCGTGCCATTGAAGTGAGGTTGGAAGAAGTTACTAAGTAATGGTGGAAAATGTGTATAGGGACATAGTAAACCACAGATGAAAACAATGAATGTGCCTAATCTCAAATCCGGGAACATGAAAGATGAGTTTGATGATGATTATGGTAAAACACAAATAACAAGTTATTATTTCAACTAATAACTTTATAATGATTATGATATGGTATCAGTAGAAATGAGTTCCTAACAGTTAATATGTTCTCATTATATGGCAATTACTCTGGGGCTTAAACCAATAATTCTAATTTTTAAGATCCTTTACATTGTTGGTTTTTAAAAAATCTTGTAAGAACTCCCATAATATCTTGAAGTAAAAAGAAAAGAATCTCTCAGAGCAAACTCTTTTCTCTTACTTTGATAGGTATTTTCTATTCTTTCTGAAATGTGAATGGTTAATATGCTTGTATTCATTAATCCCTAGATGAAAAGTTTTTAAAAAGTCTAAGAAATGTAATTTTTGCTAGTTAGTGCCTGTTTTTCCCAATATTTCATCTGACTCCCTTTGGATCAGCTTGGACTGTATACGTCAAGGAGATATAAGTGTTGGAGCACCAATGCTGGAAATGAGTACTCTGTCTTTCCTTACACATCTGACAATGAGATGGAATTGAGCCCTCTTTAGGAGGCTGTTCCTGGAGTAGCCACCAACCTCTTACCAGGTTCTGTTTCATCTCCTCTGCTTCCTTAATGAGCTTCATGACTGAGGATTCATCACACCCCTTCCCCGCCATGATCTGCCTCATGATCTGTAGGCTAGAAGGAAGAGAGACATAAAACATATCACAAAACACACCTGCCTTCTAAAGGATAATATTGATATTCTGCAACCAGTCAGAAAGTACTCTACCGTGGAAGTTAGACAGGGACTAAAAATCTGAGGAGTTATGGAAGTCCTTCTGGACATAGAAGGTCTCTATAACTAGGATGATTCCATTCCTGATTGACATTTGCCTTATCTATATGCTCTATAATGAATTATGTGCTCCTTAATGCTCAAAACTTAGGTCTCCAACAGCCAGTGAGAGTCCTTTCCACCTCCCTCAGAAGAATGTTTTGGTATATGAATTTTGGGAGAAGGGTAGTTCTGCCCCAGTAAAGGAGGAGATTGAGGAACCTGCTATCTTGTAGGATAAATCCCAGAGTTATTTACTACCCCATCTCTGTCCACCTTCTCCTACCCCCTTGCTTCTCTAGATAAAGATATTTGAGTTTATTAGGGAAACCACATATATTCTCATGGTAGCTCCCAGAAAATGCAGGCCATTAAGAAGTTCTAACAGAATCCGAGTCAATACCAAATCATTCATTGTGAGAGAGGATATTCCTTAAAGGCGTTAATTAATTTGTGTTCATTGTACTTGTTTCTCTCAGCTCTAAGTAGAGAGCCAGACCTTTGTGTTGTCTTGCTCTGAAAGAAGTCTGTGTTGCTGAGTTATAAGCAACTGGTGCTTGACCACAACTTTCTGCCTGACTTTTGGTCTCCAAAAGTCTGAGTTCCTTGAGGTGATTATGATAAGGGTATAGAATAAAGGTAGACTCATTGAAGTGAGATTTTCTGAGACTAGAAAGGAAACAGAGAGTTGGTGGGCCCCAAGAAGAGTGAGTATTCTAGTAAAGAGTTAAGACCTCAGCTACGTAGTAGATTTAGAGAGGTGATACCCCAATTCAGAGAGCTCCTAGGCTCAGAAAAGACTGCCATTCCACTACTTGGCGTAGAAAGAGTAGAGTCGGCCAGGCGCCGTGGTTCACGCCTGTAATCCTAGCACTCTGGAAGGCCGAGGCGGGTGGATTGTTTGAGCTCAGGAGTTCGAGACCAGCCTGAGCAAGAGCGAGACCCCGTCTCTACTAAAAATAGAAAAGAAATTATACGGACAGCTAAAAACATATATGTAAATAGAAAAAATGAGCTGGGCATGGTGGCGCATGCCTGTAGTCCCAGCTACTCGGGAGGCTGAGGCAGGAGGATTGCTCGAGCCCAGGAGTTTGAGGTTGCTGTGAGCTAGGCTGATGCCACGGCACTCTAGCCTGGGCAACAGAGTGAGACTCTGTCTCAAAAAAAAAAAAAAAAAAAAAAAAAACAAAAAACAGTAGAGTCATTTATTCTAAAATGATTCCACAAACATGATAAGGAAGCTAGCAGTGTGACCATGATAGACAGAAGCTATTAACAGCTCTTAACTGTTTTTTGGTGGGCACCCTAGGGAGGAAGAGTAATAACTATAGCCCCATGGGATGAGGGATGAGTCATTTTACCAAAAGAAAATAAAGGATTCATTGTCACTCTGACTTTGTGGTTACAAATTGTTTACCTACTATAGCTGAATGTTCAAACCTTTTAGTAATTAAAAAAAACATTGTAAGTAATTATTGCTAGTCCTGTGGAGATTAAGTTCTCCAGCCTTTCTACCTCTAAGAATTCTGAGTAACAAGCCCTTACCTTCTTTGTTTTTCCTCCAAGTTAGACATTAACTTCTGGAATAAGATGTTGTTCTTATCTTCTAGAGGTTTTAGCATTTCTAGAAGTTCCTGCCTCCTTAACTTTAAGTCCTCATTCAATTCCTTCAAGTAGTTGTCATCTATTTTAGAGCTTCTGTAGGAAGAGAGACCATATTATCTGCCTTAGCCTGAGTTAGTAGAGAGAGACAGACAGACACAGAGAGCCTCTGCTCCCTCCTAGATAATTACCACTTAGCATCTTCCATCAAAGACTCACCTTATTTTTGAGGGCAAGTGAGATCCTGAAGGGTTTGCACCACTCGTCATCTTGAAGGGAAACATCTACTCTAAGAATGAAGAGGCTTTCTTCAAAATATATATTTTCTTTTCCCATCCAGTTAAGTCATCATTTTTGTGCTGCTGTTCTTGAAACTCCTGTTGCATTGGACTGATTTTAGCTACAGCTTGAGGTCACAATGGCCCTAAGACCACAAAATTATCAACAAGTGTTTTAAGTAACTCCAACATCAATGGCAGCTTGTTGACTAAAAATACTAACTACATCTGGTCAGTTCTAGCCAAATGCCAAAAGTTTTATTCTGAAGTCTTTCAATGAATAGGGTAGAATCACAGTATATCTATCATTATGGAATTCCTATTGTGTTAGAACATGGTGGCCTGTCAAAAATAACTCAATGCTATCTTCTATGGCAATACACTTCTGTGGAAGGCCTACTGTCTGTAGAGCACAGTGCTGGATTCTGTGAGTGAAGAAAAGATAAAGATACAGCATCTATCTCCTTACCTTCTGGGGACCTTAGGAGGAGGATGGGATACTTCTAAGAGACATTTTTAAAAATAGAGCCCAAACTGGCAAATATAGGATATGAATATAATAGAATAGCATAATATATGTACCTTTGTCATTATTTTCCAGTCTTTAAAACGTGGTATTACCATAATGGCTAGATGAAAGAGTATTGGACACATAGCAAGAGAACTTAATTTGTGAAGGATCCATGTTGTTAGTATATCCTTCCATAGCCAGAGTCTTTCCTGGAAGATTGTAATTCTAGGCTCATTTCAACATGTTGATTCTGCTTCTCTTTTCCTCTTTATTAGAACCACATTTCTTCTGGACCCTAAGATCTTCTGTCTTCATCTATGTCACTTAATGAGCAGAAGACAACCCCAAGAGTTACACATTTATTTTGTCATGCCTTTTAAACAGTTTTAAGGCAGTATTTTCAGTGAAGCTCTCAAATGTGAGTTGTCATGTCAATTTCAAGTATTAACTGAGCATTTCTAGTCATTTTCTAGGGGTATTCTCCAAAGTAATTTAGCCCTTTTATCTTTTGGGAAACAGGAGAGCATGAGAGGCAGAGTATTGTAGTGGAAATAACACAAGATTTAGTTTGTCAGACCTTAGTTCCCTCAGTTTCTCCGTGAGCAGTGAGCTGCCTGTAAGTAAGTTACTAAATTTTCTGAGCCTCTGTTTCCATGTTTGTAAAAATGAGAATGGTAATATTGACCTGATAGGTTTGTTGTATGCATGAAATGTGATATTATGTAAAGTGCTTGGCTCATGTTTGTTAGGTGTTAACATTTTAGTGGGTTTTTGTTTATGTGGTTTGGGTTTTAGGATTGCTTAAAGCCCCAGTTAAGTGGTCAGATACAAAAAAGCTGACTTATATGAGGCTAGTGAAGCTTAAGCTTCATTTTCACAGACCTTTTCCAAAGGTCCTGAACTTCATTTTGTATTCATCATTTTGTATTCGTTTTTGGAAAGAGAGATCTCCCCAAATTAAATATTCTTCAGAGTCCCACAGGTTAGATAGGATACATAACTCTCCTAAGTATCCTTTACAACAAAACTTCTTCTTAGGAAGTCTCTACAAATAGTTTTTCTAAAACATACATATGTTACTTGTAAGATTTATATGATACCTAGTATAATATTTTTTTTTTTTTTTTGAGACAGAGTCTCACTTTGTTGCCCGGGCTAGAGTGAGTGCCGTGGCATCAGCCTAGCTCACAGCAACCTCAGACTCCTGGGCTTAAGCGATCCTACTGCCTCAGCCTCCCGAGTAGCTGGGACTACAGGCATGAGCCACCATGTCCGGCTAATTTTTTTGTATATATATTTTTAGTTGGCCAGATAATTTCTTTCTATTTTTAGTAGAGACGGGGTCTCACTCTTGCTCAGGCTGGTCTCGAACTCCTGACCTCGAGCGATCCACCCGCCTCGGCCTCCCAGAGCTAGGATTACAGGCGTGAGCCACCGTGCCCGGCCTCTAGTATAATATTTTATTAAATTAGAACAGCCATATCAAGTCAACATTCACAATGGTTGCCCTAGGAATTTCCATGAAAAATTTGGATTGAATGATGGTAAGCAAAAACCTCACAGTTTAAAAAAGGAACTGACTGGATGAATTATTATTAGCAGCATCTTTGACTACATATGTAGTCAAAGTAGAGACAATAGTGGAGGACAAAAATGGCATTGACCACTAAAGCATAGCCTCTTTAAATTTCATGTTGTGACATTTGGTTGGCAGAACTATGATAGAATTTTAAAACATTTAATGGGCAGGCAGCATCCCAACTCACCTTCCTTTCTGTCCTTGCTTATGAATGATTCAAAGAGGAAGAACACTTGCTATTCTGATGTGCTCTTTTCTATAGCCAATCAGCACCTTTTATTTCCTAACATTCTGATGCCCGTTTGTTATCTTGCAACATGACTTCCAAGGAGAATGTTTGCCTTGTAATAATGTATACAGACAGACTTTATAGCGAAGAGCTTCAAACCAAAAAGCAGTATTGAAAGGTGATGGATTGGCATATGATATTATCCCTTGACAAATTGGGAAGATATAGATGACCGTTAGAAGTGGAAGGAAGGGAAATTGAACATTATTTTTTTCCTGAAGTAGAATGTTAGGTTATCTGTTGATTGAGGAGGTGGGGTAGGAAACCTTGGAAGAGTGAAGACTTGAAATTTGGAATAGCACCTGAGCAACGGGAAAGGAAGTCAACCATGCAAGAGTAAAAGGGTTGCCAAGTAGTGCAAAGGGTCAAGGTGAGTTTGGAAACTGCAGATTTTTCATGACATGAATCAGCAGTTATACAATTTTCTCCAGCGGTACTTGGCAAACTAGAAGCAATAGTAGAGGGAACAGATGGTTGTTCGACTATGGACTAGGATTTGGCAGAATGAATAAGCAGAAGTTCAAGGGAACAAGGGGGCTGAGAGTGCTTGTTAGAGTATCCATCAAAAGGTTAATCATAGTGTTTCAGCTGTGCAGGGAATAAAATGAGGAAAGGGGTAGCTAAGAGAGGGGAAACCAGAAAGGGTTTGAGATTGAGGAGTGTGGGGGTAGAAGAACAAAGGTTATGATCAGTGAACATGCTTCTTAGGAAGTAACTTGTGGAACCTCATCACTGTTTAAATAAATTATAGTAGCAATTCATAATTTTTTTTGCAGTAAACTTTGTATTTGGTACTTCCTGTCACTGCATAATATTCATTGAAATTCATGTGGTCCCTTAAAATAGGCCTTATAACAAACTATTCACAATGACCTCATTCAACATTATAGCATTTGACTTTAGTATCTGTTGAGAAAACGTGTGATTGCTCTATAATTAGAGAACTCAGAGCAATACCATTTTAGTGTTAGTTTTGCCAGTGGAAAATCAGATTAGTCTAATTAAGTCAGGTCTCCAAGAGTAGAGGCAATTATTTTCATATTAAACAAAAAAAAAAAAAAAAGAAAGAAAAGACAGAGAGGGAGAAGCTTTCCTATCCCCACCTCCCTCAGCTTTGGTTGTGGCAACAAAATTACAGAATTCTTCGGGGAGAAAACATGAGAACCTTCTCGTCCTCTCTGACCCAAAGCCAGTTCAACTCTTGAGGGAATTATAAGAATACCGTTAACTAAAATAGAGAAGTGCTAGCAAAATGGTAATAGCAAAACTTGTTGACTCTTAAAGTTCTCCCAAACCCCCTTTGCCATTTGTTATGGCCATTTTGTCAGCTCCTTCTTAACCCTTGCTATAGCCATCTCAAGGCTATACCTACATTTGGAGTGAATCCATGGAGTTGCAAAGATTGAGATAAACTTAGGGATTCTTGAATTCTCTGTTTTACTGAAAGTAATGCATTCTCTCAACATGTCCAGATGCTTAGTACAATGGTCTTCAAATTGAGGTATGTGAACTTTCAGAAAGACTTTTCAAGAAATGTGGAAGCAGGGGTAGTTTTTAGATGATCTTTTCTTAGATCCTCTATTTCCACAAGTACTCTATTAAAATGGGTCTGGCTGAGAGTGCACCTTGGCCTCTTTTCTCACCTCTCCTTTCCCAATCACTTCACTCACTTGTTAAAAGAATGGAGTACCTTTCAACCGTCTGGGCTCTGTAGTGACTTGCTTTGGGTTGTGTAAAAACCTCTAGGACATTGCACTAACCACAACTCAAAATGTTAGTGTTGGGGTTAAAGAGAGTGAATGCCTGTTAAAAATTGGATTATAAATTCTTTTGCAGGTCAGATGGTTTCCAATTCTTTGCTATTAACAAAATAGAAGAAAGACCTAATCAAATTGTCAGCTTAAACTTAATAAAATTAAATTTTGATGGTAAATTACTATATGATTTTTGGGTTACAATTCAGAAGGAGTTCAAAGATTTGAGTGACATTTCTATAACAAAACATCTTCCATTTCCATCTACTTATTTATATAAATAAGTTTTCTCAGTATTATATGTAAAAAAAGAATATAAATAAAATTTTTGCTGAAGCCTGTCTTATTCTAGCAATAAGTAATATTCACCTATGAATACTTGAACTAAGGGAAAAAATAGCCCATCCATCAAATTAGTAGAAGCATTTCTAAAAAATTTGTTAGACTTAAAAATTACTTATGAAATATGTATATATAATATATATAAAGGGACTTCAAAGAATTCATGGAAAATGCATATTATAAAAAAAACTATGCATGGATTTCAAATTTTTGTTTTGCACCAAAATAAATTCATACCAACTTGTTATAACATGTCTGAACAGGATATATTTTGAGGCACTAAGAAGGATAAGACATCAGTTTGAAAAGAGCCCCTATCAGAGCAACATGAATTCTGCTAAAATTGAAGCAAGAACAAACATCAAATTTAAGCTTGGGTAGAAGAATGGTAAAATCATTGATGTTTATGAAAAGTTTATGGGGGCAATGTCCCAGAGAAATCAGCAGTTTACAAATGGATAACTCATTTTGAGAAGAGACAAGATGATGTTGAAGATGAAACCTTAATGGTAGACCATCAACATCAATTTTCAAGGACAAAATTAATCTTGTTTGTGCTGTAATTGAAGAGGACTGACAATTAACAGCAGAAACAATAGCCAACACCATAGACATCTCAATTTATTCAGCTTACACAATTCTGACAGAAAAATTTGGGCAAACTTTCCATTCAATGAGTGCCAAAACTGTGCACCCAGATCAGCTACAGACAAAAGCAGAGCTTTTGATGGAAATTTTAAACACATGGGATCAAGATCCTGAAGCATTTCTTTGAAGGATAGTAACAAGAGATGAAACATGGCTTTGCCAGTACAATCCTGAAGACAAAGCACAATCAAAGCAATGGCTACCAAAAGGTGGAAGTAGTCCAGTCAGAGCAAAAGTGGACCAGTTAAGAGTAAGATCACAGCAACAGTTTTTTTTTTTTGGATGCTCAAGGCATTTTGCTTGTTGATTTTCTGAAGGGCCAAAGAGCAGTAACATCTGCTTATGATAAGAGTGTTTTGAGAAAGTTAGCCTAAGTTTTAGCAGAAAAATACCAAGAAAACTGTACCAGAGAATCCTTCTCCATGACAACAATGCACCTGCTCATTCCTCTCATCAAACAAGGGCAATTTTGCAAGAGTTTCAATGGGAGGTCATTAGGCATCTACTTTACAGTCCTGGTTTGGCTCCTTCTGGCTTCTTTTGTTTCCTAATCTTAAAAAAAAAATCATAAAAGCACCCATTTTTCTTCAATTAATAATGTAAAAAAGACTGCATTAACATGAAATTCAGGACCCTTAGTTCTTTAGTGATGGCTGGTATCATTGATTTTACTATCAATGATTTACATCCATGATTTTACCATTATTCTACCCAATGACTGGTATCATTGCTTACAAAAGTGTCTTTACCTTGATGGAGTCCATGTTGAGAAATAAAGTTTGTATTTTTAATTTTTATCTTTTAATTTCATTTTTCCACTATTTGAAGTCTCCTTGTATATGTTTTTGTCAATTGTGTACTACTAATAATTATAATGCTAACTCAATTCTAAAGAAATGTTAACAGAACATCTTAAGGTCACATAAAATTAAAAGAAATTTAGTGTACATACTTTTTTGTAAAGAAGTATGAAAGAGTGTTTAAAAAAAGACTTTCAAGCATAAAAAACATTGTATTAAGATAAAATTCTATGGAGAAAGTATGATGGAAACATAGATTCAAGAAGGAAAAGGAGAAACTAAAAATTTTCACTGCTGAAGAAGAATTTGTCCTGTGTTTAGATTTCATTGAATGTGGGTATTTAACATTCATTGGAAACATTTTAAGGTGATATAAAAGTTTTATTTGAAAATGTAAATATTATAATACACTGAAATTGTATTTTTGTAACTATCTAAAATTAGAATAAAAATTTTTAGATGTCAACTTAGAAACATGTGAAACAGTATCTACTTTTTCAAAATTCTTTTAGAACACACAAGTGAAAAAGTCTAAAGACCACTGCTCCAGGGCAGATATTTTTTCTCTGATGGGATTTAAGAATCACCTGGGGAATTTGTAAAAGCTGCAGATCTTCAGGCTCATCCCCCAGAGATTCTAACTCTGTAGATCTGGAAAATGTGTGGTTTTAATGAGCACTCCCTGGTGATTCTGATGTGGGATCTATGGAGCTGCCATTGAGAAATACTGCTTCAAGGTTTCTTCTTAGATCCAAGTGCATCAGCAGAAAGCTGCTTGCTTGATTTGTTTCTTGGTGGTGGAGGGGAGACCTCAATAGAACTGCCTCCTTTGAGTCATATTTTGGGTAACACCTTCACCTCTCAGTTGTGATTCCCTGAGTAAGTTTTATGAAGCCATTCCTGCATTTGTAAAGAAAATTATCTAAGACAGCATTCCATGACCAGCTTTCCACAGCCACCACTGCTGTCCGCACATCATAAATTTCTTTCAGAATTAGATGCTAAAGAAAGCGTTGCTCTTCAGGGAAATATTGGCATGTATTTTTCCTTAGGGAAAAATCAGTAAACTGGTTTTGTTCTTTTCTTCTGGCTTACAGGGGATCTCATAAGCAATTTTGTGACTGGACTCAACCTTTGTTTATGACGTTCTAATCTAATATTTTTCTTGGTCTGATTTTTTCTTTTTCTTTTTCTTTCTTCTGTTTCTCTTTTTTTTCTGATGATCATTAAAGAAGCCAATCTGTTAAGGAGGCCAAGGTCCTGATTTTTTAAATCAATTTTTTTCTTATTTTTCTCTTTATTTTCATAAACCACTTCAATCCTTTGTAGAGAAGTATAAATAAGTAAACAAATAAGGAAAAATTATCCTCTCTGTATATATTTTGAAAATATATGGATATAATAGATTGGAACAAAAAGCATTTTCTACTTTACATATTGTGTGTGTATGTGTGTATATGTACATCTGTAAAGGAAGTTTGTTTTGCTTGTGGAAGTAGAGAATGGATTGATGGAATTTATCGATATATTTTGGATGTGCTCAGCTGTAAGACATACTGGAATTTCAGGTGCACATCTGGATAAAGGGGAGTGGGACAGACTAGGTAAACTTGGGGTGGGAGGGGGTTAGCTGGATGCCCAGACTTTAGGTCCATTAGGGAACTGTAGTACACAACAAATAGGAAAAGGAAATAGAATCTCTTAATAGAGAGCAATCCAACCAGTCAATACAGTTTCTTAGCCAATAGAATTCATGATAAAGGAGGTTCAGACCCCACAGGCTGGTGACTATGAAGGTGCCAGTATTCCTCCAAATATACCTTAAATCTTTTCAGAATCCTTGAAAATAATTTTTGGTAGAGGGTTGAAGCTGAATCATTTATTTGTTTTACATTTTTTGAATCCTATTATATGTCGTAGACCTGCCTACTCCCAAGATTACAAAGTCAAATGAGACAAATAAGACAAAATTCTTGCTCTTAGGACGTTCAGGCTTAGCTCATAATCCTGCAGGGGCTGCTAGTCTCCTTTTGTGAATTAGAAAATGATATCCCCTCTAGACAATAAGGCCCCTCAGGTGCAAGGACTGGTAAGGGGAGGAGATGAGGGAAGCCTTCACTTGCCTCCTTAGTGAGCATGTTCTTATTAGGGAACTATCTGCACAACCATAGGCAGGCTAGGTTAAATGAGAGATGCTGGCAAAGTAGTCACTGAGCCCATTGCAGTAGGGACTGTGCAGGGTTAGAGGGCAGCAGAGACCTTGTCTGTAATGAGGCATAGCGATGGGGAGTCAGGTCCAGGTGAAAACATAGACCCAATCCTGGCAGTTCTTAATGATTTTTCAAGAGAAGCTATACATGTGGATTTTTTTATGACTTCCTAACTTTTCATGTTGTGTAGACCAAATACATATTTGTGGACTTCATTTGACTTGCAGTCTGCCCTTGTGGATACTCAAGTCAAGATAAATCATTTTTTTCTCTGCTAAGTTTTTCTTTTCTCTCTCTCTCTCTATTTTTTTTTTTTGCTTTGAAATAATAATTTTTAAAGAAAGAATTTAAATCTAGATAATTCAAGCAGTGTTTTGGTTAAATTATATGAAATGTCAATTTGATTTCATTTCCTAATTTGATAGATTTAGATTCAGTGTGTCAGACAGTGAATGACAAAGGTAACACTTTCAAAATAATATGAGAAACAACAAAACAACAGATATTCTTGACACCTATTGGGTTTTTTGTTTGTTTGTTTGTTTGAGACAGAGTCTCACTCTGTTGCCTGAGCTAGAGCGCCTGTGGCATCAGCCTAGCTCATAGCAACCTCAAACTCCTAGGCTCCAGTGATCCTCCTGCCTCAGCCTCCTGAGTAGCTGGGACTACAGGCATGTGCAACCACACCCAGCTAATTTTTTCTGTTTTTCATTGCCCAGCTAATTTCTTTCTATTTTTAGTAGAGACAGGTTTAGCTCTTGCTGAGGCTGGTCTTGAACTCCTGACCTCAAGCAATCCTCCTGCCTCAGCCTCCCAGAGAGCTAGGATTACAGGCATGAGTCACCACGCCCAGCCTTTTGACATCTATTGTTAGCCATTATATGGGACATGGAAAAATACTAAACAAATAAAATATAAAATTTTTAAACGTTTGGGTGTATGTAATGCATCTCAAATTAGACAACCTAATCATATTCCATAGCCAGAATCAGAAGTAGGCTCTATAATCTAAAGTGAGCAGAGAATTCTCTAGTTCTGCTTTAGCTATTTGTGTAGGATTGTATTCCACCTTAAAATGATTGAACAACCTAAAGTATTCCAGTAGTGTAATTTTCTTAATAATAACCATCTACTACTTTAGGCACTACAAAATAAAAAGTAAATACCAAATTATGTACTTCTGTTTCTCCCCTATACTGCTTCAATGATAAAATAGTAAAAGAGATGACATTTAGCCTTTATTAGGCCTTACTTCTATTCAGCAGCATTTTTCTGGGTTTTTATTCATTTGCATTTGAAAATAAATAATTATAGGAGTATAAATAAATGATCATTAGGAAAATATAAGGAAAATATAGGGAAGCAGAGTCTGAGCAGGGATTGTATTTTGTTTAAGGCTGTGTAGTCCTGGGTGACAACCTTGAGAATCTTCTGGCTTTATAAGCTGCTCTTTTCCACACAAAAAAACCTATTTTATTTAGAGACTTGTTTAATATACCAAATCTGACTCCCTTTTCATTTTCAGTTTGGGTGCACTGTAGCAAACTTTCTGAATGTTACAAAATGAAGGATCAAATAAAACACATTTATGAACTATGGAATAATTTTAAAATAAATGAAATTTTATGCCTTGAGTACATGTGTTATAAACTAATCTATAAACCAGGCAGCATTTACTAGTAAATAAAATAAAGGGCATTACCTAGTAATGTATCATCACAACAAGAGTCCTGACTTAGGACCCTAACTTTAAATTTTTTAATTCATTAAGGACTATTTACTTCCTGTGTCCAAACGGTTGCAAAGCTTGATTTAAAGGGCTTGTATTAATTAAGTAAAATTTCTTTGGAAGTTAAATTATTATATGGATCAAAATTTTGAAATATGACTGTCCTAGGAACATAAAGAAGTTAAAAACAATTGAGTGTATTAATGGCTATGCTGGGAATTCCTCTGTAAAGCCACTCTTAGGCATATGATCATAACGAAAGAGAGTACAGATACATTCCTTTGTCTTGCCCATTGAATAGAGTCAATAATTATCAAATTGAATTGGAGTTGAGAGTTGAAAGCATCAGCATTTTTCAGCTTGAAACGTTTTTATATGTAACAGACATTGTTATTTCCTTTTTTAAAAAGAAAAGTTTTTAAGTTTATTAATCTTGTGAAAAATCCACACGATGGCTGCAGATAACATCACTGCAGAATCTTTACTCCTTCGGCTGTTATCCAATCTCCAGCTCACTTTTTGCCAGCACCAACATTGGCCTTTGCAGTCCCCCTGACTTTCTTCATTCTGTTCTTGCCTTCCTTTCACTGCTTTCTTGATGTCTTTTTCTTCTCGTGCAGGCCATGCCTTGCAAACCTATGTTTGGGTTCATTTTTCTTTGTATAATCCCAGAAATTGTAAATCATGCCAAAGCCAGTCATCTTGCCACCACCAAAGTGAGTTCTGAATCCAAATGCAAAGATGACATCTGGTGTCGTCTTGTACATTTTGGCTAGTTTTTCCCTAATTTCTGTCTTTGGTACTGTTGCCTTCCCAAGATGAAGAACATCCATGACCATTTGTTTCCTCTGAAGTAGTCGGTTCGTCATGAACTTCCTGGTTCAGATAGTTACCGTGTTGTTCATGATGGTGGTCGACCCTCAAGCAGCCAGGGAGGAAAAACCATTGTTATTTTCTTACATTAATGCAGCTTCCTCTTTTTGTGTGTGTCCATGCCAAGGGTTATAATCACAATTGATTTGAGCCAATTGGTGGCAAATCAGAATCTCTTTGCCAATGATAGGTCTAAGGACGGACATGTGATTCGATCCTGTCTAATAAAACATAAGGGCAAGTGTACTGGGGTTTATGGGCAAAACTTTTTCTCTTTAATAAAAAGAGGGAAAAAAACAAGGAAAAAGTATATTTACTTTATACTTTTGTTTTAGGACAGAAAACTTGTAGCTACTGTAACCATTATGTAACAATAAGGTAGAAGGCCAAGAGAATTATAAACAAACTGACCTAACACCCTGAGATGATGGAATTGCTGAAACAACCTTTGAACCACTACCTCTGGACTTCTTATTAAATGAAAACATTAAATTCCTTTATTATTTAAGCTACTTACACTTGCAGCTGAGTATATTCTACATGGAATACCATATAAATGCAGGGCCAGTGTTGTGCCAGAGCCGGCTCACGCTGGCTTGTGAGATGATTATGCCTATCTCTTCCCAATTCCACATTCAGTGACCTCAAGTTGGTAGCTTTAAGTCATCTATGGTGAGTACTTATACTACGGAATTAGGCCAAAGATGCACACCAGGGCTTTTTTCTCCAGAATGGTGATCGTTAAACATTTATCAGCAGCACACTGCTGTGTGATTTACCTTACTCATACAGATAATGTAATAACAACTGCTATGCTAGTTATCATATTTTTAAAATGTACTTTAAGTAGTAAATGGGTAATAAGTTAATATCAAGACATTTTTAAGTTGTGGAATGTTAGAACTAGAAAAGACTTCAGTAAACTATTAAGATGAGCAAAATTAAATCTCAAGTGATTTTAAAACTAACCTAACATTATATAACTAGTTAATAGCAGAGTCCAGTATAGAATTTGATTCTTTATTCCCATTTTAGTAATCTTTCCAGTATACCATAGTGCCATTATGTTATTTATACAATAATAATAATTCTTTGCTTGCCAACATCTATCCTCAAATCAAAATAGTAAGCTAGTGAGATACTCAATTTCTCTGTGAATAGACCAGCCTAGTTTTGATAATGCATATGATAAAATATATTTAATTATGTATTATAAATTTTGGTCTGTTCAGCAAAGATACAGACCTTGAGAAGGCTGACATATGGAAACTGTTAGCATGAGATTACCAGCTGCCAACAACCCTCAATCATCATTACTTATAGTAAGCCCCACTAAGTAACTAGATAATCAGAATTGGGCTCGGGCTGCCCAAGGACAATGATTCTCACCAAGAAGATCTGCTGCCCATATCCATTGTCCAAAGGCCAAAGGACTGTCAGTTGAAGTCTGATCTTCTTTGCTCAAGCAAAAATAGACAATCTTGAAAGATAAAAACTGCATTGTGATATGAAATGAATTCTTAAAGGATCTGGGCTGGATTCGTGGGACAATGTAAGGCCAAATTCTGACAATTTAGGTTTGAAATAGCTAATAGCCAGCAACGATCAGATATTGGAAATACACAATATTAGAGTGCTTGTGGGAACTTCACAGTGCTGGTGAAAATGAAAATTGGTACATTTCTGGGAAGTATAATAATTAGATAAATATACTGCATATCAACGACCTTAAAAATAATAATTTAAAAAATAAAGCTGTTGCAAAATATTGATATGTTGACTGTGGGGTGATGTGTATAAGGGAGTTCATTTTACCAGTCTCTATTTTTGGGTGCAGTTGAAATTTTTCATAAAATTTAAAGAAATGTTTATAATATTTGGCTCAGGAATTCTAATTTTTGTGATCCATTTTAAGGAAGTAGCATAGATGCAAAGATTAATGAACTTTAATTATAGAGTTGTGAAAATTAGAAACAAATCTCTAACAGCAGAGGAATGGATGAATAAATTGTAATATAGCCATACAATGGAATGCGATGGAGCCATTAAAATAATATTTTGAAGAATATTTAATAAAAAGAGAAAATACTCAAAATGCAATGTCAAATAAAAAAGAATACAGAACGATACAGTCTGTACAGAACGATACATACACATATGTGTGTGTATTTAGAAGATTGAAAGAAAATGCATTAAAATCGAGGTGATCTTAATGATTATATTATTCCTCTATTTTTCTATATTTTCCAAGTTTTCTCTAATGAGCATTTATAAGCTTTTGAAATGAAAAATAATTTTTAAGTGTAAAATCAATACATGATAATTTAAAAATAGAAAATACGGGGGAAAAGGAAGAAAATATGAAACATTTATATCTTTAAAAAATATGTAAAACTTAAAAAACAGGAACAAAAATCCTTAGGTCTCTTGAAGGTAATTCTGACAATAAAGGGTATCTGTCTCAATCATCATTGAAGTTTAGAAGGGAAAACCATGTGCCCAAAGCATACACCCTCTGAGTAAGGGCCAAAGTAAATTGAATGACAATGATATCAAGGAGGTGGGGAAGAAGAGAGATCTATGGGCTGGGTGTTGGATAGAGTTCTGAAAGATTTGAGAATTGAGTGTGAATGATTTCAGGAGCCATTTGCCCTCTGTGTGAAGCTACTTGAGAGGGACAACAATGGGAAAAGGACTTAAAAGATTCTTGTTCTCTGTTCAGAATGCACTGTCCTCTTTGGAGTTCTTAATAAACTAAGTCAACAAATAAAGAGTGAAGAGAGTATTGTACTAATAATTACTCTGTGACTCCCCAACTGTGTGTCTTTTAATATGAGAATGCACTGCAAGTAGGCCAAGTGAGGTCCAACCCAATTTATTTGAGTTATACCACAATCCCCAAACTTAAGATCTTGGTTGTCCCAAATATCTAGTTACATGTCTCTAGAAATCTGACTGATTTTCTCACATGACCTGAAAAACCCTAGTCTAGAACAGTGGTTGTCAACTTTTTTTCCCCTTTAGCAACATATGGAACACATACCCATGGTGTGCCCAGAGTTGAGACATTTCTCTAACTCCAATTCTTTCTCTCCAAATTCAGAAAGCAATTCTAGTGAGTGTAATGTTATTTTAAAGAAACCCTTGACTGCGCTTGAAAATGGTGATTAATGCACAAACTTTGGCTGTCTTTAATAGGCTCATCTCTTGGGTAGGGCAACTAGGGTAGCTACCTTGGGACTCATACTTGCAGGCAGGCCTGTGTAGGTGTTGTACCTTATTCCTCTTTTCCAAATGTAATTAAAATCACTTTCTGTCTATAATGATATACAGAGGCTTGTGAAAGTTGCAGACAGTGCAGCCTCCTTTCAAGTGAGATTATCTTGGGCAGGCAAGACAGGTTGAGTTGCCAGGCTCCAGCAGCCCTCTGGGGATGGCCTTGCTCTTTAACTTTTCTGAGGATCAAATTATAAATAATCTCACTTGAAAGAAAACTGCACTGTCTTTCATCTTAAATGGGCCCTTTTACCTTGAAATTAAAACTATGGGTCAGAGGAAAGTAAGAATTATGGCTGATGATATTTATTCATTCATTAACCAGTTATTTACTTAAACATTTACTATGTGCAGGCACTGTTCTAGGCTCTAAGGATTCAGGAGTGAATGGAGACAGACAAGATTGATCTCTACTTTCATGAGGCTCTTATTATAGTGAGTGGAAATAGATTTCAGACAGGAAACAAAGCGTTATTGGTTCATTCGTTCTGTACATTCAATTCATTCATTTAGCTAACATGTACTAAAAATACCTAACATGTGCCAGGCATTCTAGGTGCTTTCACATAAATTATCTCTTTTAATTTTTACAATACTGTGCTCAAAAGTATATCATCTCCTTTTTGTTAATTCATAAATAACATAGTTCACTGTAATAATAAAAGATTGGAAGAAATATGTCCAATATAGGAAATTTGTTAAATACATTATAGTAATCCATACAATAAAGTAATATAGTATACAGGTATCATAAAGACCTCTTTGTGCCAACATGGAAAGTTGCCCAAGATAGAGTGTTAATTTAAAAAAAAAAAAAGCAAAATGCAGAACAGGGTTTAAAATCAGCTCTTGTTTATGTTTTTTTTGAAAAAGATATACAAATGCTTGTATATTAAAAGTATGAGAAAGGCTACATAAATAATAGTGATCACTTCTGGAGAAAAGGACTAGTGATTTAGAATGGACAGAATACTTACTTTTAATTATATATCCATCCTTTTGAAAGTCTGAAATGTTAACCACATGCATTAATGATTTTTTCAGTTAAAACTCCTTTAATAATGTTTTTTAAAAGAATGTTTGGCCTTCTGTGACCTTTAGGGATATGATTGGCTTATTCAGGGTTGGGGGAATTTAGTTCCAAGGTCTTCAGCTTAGGAATTAAGATAGGTGAATGTCATGTTAAAGAAAAATATATTAACTTGTATGCTTGTAGGTAAGTCGTGTGTGTGTGTGTGTGTGTGTGTGTGTGTGTTTTGAAGGGCAGGTAGGGTGCTGAGTCAAAACTGAGGATCCCAAGGTGAGTGGAATGATATGGGAAAGGTGCTAATGTTTCATTCTTTGTATTTGCAGTACCTAGTATAGTGTTTGGCACTAGTAGATAATAATGTTTATTAAAAGCATGTAAGATTATCTGCAGATATTGGGATTGAGAATGCAAACCGGGTGATTTGCATGAAGTTAAAGCAGTTTCTGGAGTTTGTAATATGGTGTGATCCCATCCTGGCTGAATGAAGATGCAATGGAAAATGTGGTTCAAAATATAGATTACTCAGTTCCTTCTTATCCCCACTGGGAAGGCATATCCCCCAAGTTTGCTGATTTGGAAAATAAGGACTGAATTCCCTTGCTTGCTATTTATCAGCATTCTGCTGACAAGTCTTGTTCCTTCTCTGTCCTTAGCCCTTTTTTTGTTTTTCTTATTAAAAGATCTATTTTTAAAAAATCAGTTCAGTAGCCCAACTATTTCAAAATCTCATTTCATCTCATTTGTCATTTATTAATGGGCCTCTTTTCTCTCCAGTGCTTCTTATATCCCCCAGATATATTTGAGGAAACTCTTTTAAATCCCAGGGGCTATTACATCACTATTTCTTTTTATTGCCTTTAAAAAAAAAATCAGACTCAGACTTTAATCACTCTATGTATTATCCCCCCGGCCCCACTTTTCAATTTCAAGTACTTTTTTTCCCTTCTAAATCTAGAGCTGAGAAAAATCTCTAGTGAGTCCAGCTGGATGTATTTTGATTTTGAGAAATTCATCAGATGAATTATAATTTATTACTGTTTACCTCTAGATTATTTGAGGATAGTCTGGTCTTTTTAATCTAACAATTTCCTATATCTTCTATCATTAAGGTACATAAAGATGCAGATTATTTTGTGAATATTTCGTATTTTCCCCTAATTTTGACTTGCTATTGGTTTCTTAATTTTTAAAAATAGGCTCATTTGGAACCCATTTTTAATAAATCCTGCCTTCTAAACATATCCCTTCCATGTGTTCAGTTCCAAGGGCCATTTTAATGTTCTCCTCTTGCTTTTTGGTATTCATTTGGTGCTATTGAACAGCAGTCTCAAGAAAACAAAAAACCCTTTGCTATCAGAACAGAGGAAAGAACATTAGGTTCAGAGTCAGGAGTCCACCCTTAAGTTTTCTGCTTCATACTTTATTTTATTTTATTTTTTTGGATTCAGGCTTTTCCTATCCTTCTTTCCCCACCTAGAATCAATCATCTCCCCTCTCTTCTTATCTAATATTGAAAAAATAAATAAGAAACTTTGCAAAGTAATAATAATGCCTGTAAAAAAGGCATTATATAAATGTTCAGTATTATTATGCTGGAATTTTGCCTTTACTCTCTATGCAAAAGGATAAAATTTAGAATAATATTAGCTCCTTTCAACCTCAAGTCCAAGGAGGTTCAGTTACCAAAATATTAGGAGAATGATATTTTGGGATTTTGGTTCTTATATGGTAGGGCCCACAGCAAAGCTCCAAGATATCACTAGATTTATGACATTGTTTAATAGTGATTACTGTCATTATTATTGTGTTTGCCTTCTTGGGAGAGGGGCATGGAAATGGAGGGAACTGAGATCAGGATGGTCTGTCTTTGCTTATTTTGCTTTGATGAGGGAAATGGCAACAGAGGAGTGAGTCCTGACTGAGGTCCAAATGGTCCAAGTAGCTCATTTACACATGAGAGGCAGAAAAAAGATACAAAGATGTTGCATAATGCAATGAAATTTGTTTAAATATCAATACAGTGTATGTAGGATATAAGGGTATGTGTTGCCTCCAGAGTCACTAGAAAGTACAAGGTGGTACTAGACATTCCTAGATGTAAAGGAGTTAGTATCCTACATGGAGCAATTTAAGGGCACATGAAAGCCCAGTTAGCCTCAAAATATCTCTTGCTTCCTGAGTGCCACAGTCTGAAATCTCTAGCATGAGAATCACTCCATTAAATTGCATTTCTAATCAATTATTCTATTTGGAGCCTCTGCATAAGACTAGGAGCCCCTGCATAAGACTAGGTGCTTACATTTATGCAACTAGCAACTATTAATAACTTGCTGTAAATATTGATTGATTCTCAAACCTATGTAGAAAAGATGACTTTTAGATAGGGTCTTGAAGGATGTGTAAGGATCACAAATTCAAGTGCCCTGTGCAGTTAATATAAATGTGTGAAGTAGACTGGATACAACAAGATAGGTGCTAAGCTGCTTTTATTACTAGGTAAGAGTAATATCTACTTCATTAACTGTTACAGGACCAACGAAATGGCCAAAGAAAAATATATAGGGCCCTATAGAAATCCTTGGCCACCAATTTGAGACCCTTGATTTAAATACATGGAAGAAGGATAGTGAAGTATTACAGATTGAAGGAGTAATATGGAAAAAAAAAATCACCGTGACTTGCATGTTATCTAAGAGAACTCTATGGGCATTTATTAATTTATCACGGAGATTGGCAATATTTCAGAAGCAGGGGTTTAAGAAATGACCTCTCTTCTTTTGAAGAGATAGAAACTGGTAGAGCAAGATCTCATAGCCTACAGTGAGCAAAGGGCATGTTAATGGCTCAAGGGTTCAGGAATATTTCCTATAAATATTTCACTATTAATGCTAACACAGTCTTTTTTAAAATGCGGATGTCTATCAGAAAAATTTAAATCATATCACCTTGTATAACCTAGCTGAGATTAACTCCAAAGAGGGAATAGAAAATTATATGGGGGAGGGAAGTTTAGAGTTTAAGGATTGGGTGGAAGTCAAAATCATAGGTGGGTGTGAGTGCTCTGGCAGGCTGAAGGAGTTGAGGAAGCCTGCAGGTAGTGGGGGTGGATACTGCAGGAGAGGGAGGAGGGAGGCTTTGCCTACTGTGCAGTTTTGCCTAGGGCAGCTAATTGTTTGTGCCTAGAAAATTGCCTACGGAAGCCTTGGGCAATATGCAGTAGCTTTTCCCTGATGCCTAGTTTATCAGGTTAAGTTGAAATTTGGTGGGGAGAAGAGGGGAATGATGAGCTGAAAGAATTCCTGAGCCAAAAGAAACCTCAAAGGTCACCAACGTTTTCAGCAAAGAATCTCTAATGATAAGAGAGGTAACCCAGGAATCTGGGGACTTAGCCCAAAGTAACGCACCACAAGTGAAAATATCTTTGAAATCTCTTGGTTTATCTTAAAACTTTGCATAAATTTTGCATTGATTCAATATAACCATGTTTGTTTTAATACAAAAAGATTTTAAATTACTACACCAAGATCACCAATCTCTAAATAAAATTGTCTAAGGCCCTACTTCTGATATATCACATGGCTAGTTGAAGACATGTAGCTAGTAAGGGCCAGAGATAGAATAAGAATGAAGATCTCCTGACCACTCTGCCCTATGTTAGCTATGAACCAATGAAGATGAGCAGCAACAGTACAAGACGATGATGACAGTGAGTGCTTGGGGAGGAGAGTACTAAAACAGAAAGTGGAAGGGTTCTTTGCTTGTAATTTTTAGTAGGATTGACTCTGATGTGGAGAATTTAAAAAGTATAGGAAGGGGCTGGGCATAGTGGCTCACACCTGCAATCCCAGCACTTTGGGAGGCCAAGGCAAGGAAGATCTCTTGAGCCCAGGAGTTTAAAGCTACAGTAAACTGTGATCATACCACTGCACTCTAGCCTGGACAACAGACCAAGACCCTGTCTCAAAAAACAAAACAAAAAAGTAAGGGAAGGGATCTAATATTCATTGAGTCTACATTATGTGCCCATACTTTGTACTGAACACATTATCTCTATCTCTTAATTTTAATAGCAACTGGGAAATAAGTTACCACCATCATATAATACAGGATGAATAAATCCTGAGCTTAACAAATTTGCCTATTGCTTTCTCAGCTGGTAAGAGGTAGAGTTAGAATTTGAATCCAGGTGTGTCTGACTAGGCTGCACTACCTCTTTTCCACAGCAAGGTTTTATACGAGATGCTTTAAGGAATATAAATAAGGAGCTGATTAGGGATATAAACCAGGAGCTTGATTGTCTTATTCTTGGAGCTTATAGTCTAAAGAAGGACCTCCTTAATTAATTAACTGGTCATTTTAGCTTTCTACTTAATGCCTCAGTCTGCTAAAGAAGTGGATGAATCACTCACAGCCACAAAAATTGGAAGATATTCTCAGTGCTCATAAAATCTTTAAAAAAATTTAGGTGATGTGCCACACACATATGGCCAAAGCCCTTTTTATTAATCCTTTATAACTTTGCATAGCATGTAAAACAATGTTCCCAAACTGTCTTAAGATATTAATAGGTTGAGGAAAAACAAAACCCAAAAACCTGTTGTTAGCAATATTTTCTCCAAAAGTGCATTAAAAAATATATATGTAAGAAAAATACTAAGCACACATTTCTCTTGTTGTTATTATGCAAAAGTCTGTCTTTAAGGAACGATGCTCAACCCGAAGAGCAAAAGAAGTTTCATGTATTACCTGAAGGATAAATGACTGGTGCTCAATTTGTTCGTCAATTCAGAGTCAGGATTTACCATTTTACCAGCTTATTCTAAACTTTGATGTATGTCGACTATTCCATGATCTTCAGTCTTTATTATGTATATTTGTGATGTAGATCAAATTTTGATTATGTTTTACAGCACTTATATTTTTCTTGAGACCATTTTCACTGTCTACATGCCTGTTGTATTTCATGCCTATTATATTTCATGAAATAATGTTGATTTTTCATCACGTTATAAAATGTTTTGAAGTCAAACATATTTGGGAAATACTGATCCAAAACTTGCTGCCAAGTTGGTACCATGCTTTGCTTACCAGTTTCTCAAAGGATATGCTAATCTTATTGGTTTGGTTTCCTACTTTTTGAACTTTTGTTACATAATAAGATGGATCTACAGTGTCCAATGCATGTACATCTGCAATGTTAAATGCACATAGATTTAATACACATAGATGCACTGTTCTTTCACACTTGATAAGAAGAAATATATAACCAGAGTGGTTAAAGAAGTAATTATTATGTTACATGTATTTTAATACAATAAAAATGCAACATGGTGATAATGGTCCATAAGGAAGAACATAAACTTATAAATTGCAAAAAATAATATTTTTGATATCATAATCATATATAAACAATACATAATATTTTATTAGTACAAGGAAAAAACATAACCAGGAGCTAAATGTTCCACAGAATCTAAAGAAGAAATAAACTCATGAGGCTATTTACATAGAATTAAGTAAAAACTGGACTTTAATTTTTATGAGAAAATCATTCATTAGTGTGTTTGCAGCACTTGGTATAGTGTCTGACCATAGTAGGTGTTCAAGGTATATTTTTTGAATGAATAACAAGATTATTTCAGCTCTGGAGCTCTTTTCTTAGTGGCCCATTTAATCTGTTTACTTCCTAGAGCAAGTTACATAACTTGTACCCTTAGAACATAATGACGCTAAACCAATACGATTATAAAATTCTTGGTAATACCACATTGAAAAACAAAAGGTTGTATGTGACAGTATATATAAGTAAAAAATATTTTTAGGAAGCTTTATTTAAAAAATCATTTAAGGACTTTTATTACCATATTTGGATGAACCATATAAAATTGGCATTTTTTGTAGGCCAAAAATTGGCAAATTCATATGGTTTGATCTTAGCTTATAAATTACTGGCTAGTGTGTGCCTCCAGTTTCAAGTGATAGAAACATTCAGACTAAGGTCATTAAATATGGAATGTCCGATTTTGAATCAAAAGTATAGTTTAATATATCTCAAACAAGAAGCCGTACAATTAATCGAAGTATGTACCTAAACTATCAATACAGTTTTGCCATCTTAATGGTAGCTTGTTTATGCCAGCAGTGAAGAAGCCTGGAGAGTGAGTGGTGATGAAATCACAAAAGGTGTTTTCCACAGCTTCTCAGAATTGACTATTTTTCCTTGCAAGTACTCCAAAGCCTGGAAGAAGGGGAAGTCAGTTGGTGGAAGGTCTGGTGAAAACAGTGGACGAAAGAGACTTTCCAAGTCCAGCCTCTGTAGTTTGAGCAGCATCATTTGTGCGACATGTGGTAGACCCCGTTGTCTTGCAAGAGGATTGGCCTGTCTCTATTGACCAATCTCGGCTGCTTAATCAAAAGCATCCTCATCATGTTGTCCAGCTGGTTGCTGTAGACATCCACTGTAATCAATTGATCAGGTTTCATGAAGCTATAGTGGATAATATCAGCACTAGACCACCAAACAGACACCATTAGCTTTTTTTGATGAATATTCAGTTTTGGATTGTGTTTCAGCACTTCATCTTTATCCAACCCCTATGCCGAATGCTTGCGATTGTCAAAAAGAATCCATTTTTTATCACACATAACAATATGGGGTAGAAATGGTTCGCCTTTATGTAGTGACAGGCAAGAAAGGCAAGCTTCTAGATGATTTCTCTTCTGACACTCATTTAATTCATGTGGAACCTATCTATCCAGCTTCTTTATCTTGCCGATTTGTTTCAAATGGTCCAATATGTTGGAATAGTAACGTCAAACCTTACTGCTAATTTACACTTAGGGTGAGAAGGATTGGCTTCGTGCTACAGCTTTCAGTTCATCGTTATACACCTTAGTCTCAGGTCACCCACGTGGCTCATTTTCAAGATTAAAATCACCAGAATGGAACTTCTCAAACCATCAACGTACTGTGCATTCATTAGCCACATCCTTCCCAAACACTTCATCGATATTTCGAGCTGTCTGTGTGCCATTGGTTCCACAAAAGAATTCAAATTCAAAAATAACACAATTTTTTTACTTATCCCTGCTTTCACAAAAGTTGCTCTAAAAAAATTTGAAAGATAACCACACGCCAAAATGTGTGTTTGAAAGACTGAGGATGTACCTTCACAATAAACATAAAGCAAGAAGTGTTAAAGTGAAATGTCAGAGATATCTACTGTCAAACTTAGTACTTATGGAAATCGGACATTTCATACTTAATAACCTAAATACTGTTCATTAAAAGGGCTCGTCTTTGCTTCCAAATGTCAGAGACTGAAAAGTGATCCCAGTAATCAGAACAAATATTATAGCACCTTCATTAAAATGTGTGAAGCTGACACCTTTACTACTAAATTTTATGATTAATCACAAATCTCCTCCAGAGACTGTGGAATGACCATCTGAATGTATTGTAAGACTTAATGGTCTTTGTATTGATTACCTTAACGCATAGCAGTTCCTTCCATTTCTGATGTTAAAACAAGCACTCACAATTATTATGGTTAAAAGAATGGTAAAGCAACTTATTTCATAATTTAAAATATAATACTCAAAAAAATATATAATAAAGTAGATATATAATTTGTTTTTAAAAATATTGCCAACAATGATAAAAGGCAGGGACATTAATATTGGTCATTTCACTATTTGAATAATTTTAGAATACTAGATGATTATAAACATTTAAATGGCCTCCAGAGCCACAGTAGTGACCATGGGAAGAGTCCAACACAGGAAATATAATAACTTTTTGCTTTTGTCATTATACATGATGCCTTTAGCTACTTGTGGACACTGCCACAAGAGAGATCTCAGAGAAAAAAATCTTCAAAGCTGACAAGTATAAAGGAGTGAATTAGAGAGATGCAGACTGCTACTCCTACCTTCTAGCTTGTAACCAATATTCCCCTTTTCTTCTCCCAGTCTCTGCTTAGCAAGGGAAGGTTTAGGCTCAGATCACACAAGAATGGCCAGTTACTTAGACTTGCTAGTAGACTATTTCAGTGTTAGTGGGAGGAGTGAGTGGGTGATGCACTACATTTTGGTCACTGTAAAACATTCCAGACATTTTCTATGCTTATATTTACATACACATTTTAAAAAAATAGTACCATATGGCATATCCTGCATCATAGCCTGTTTTTTAAAAATTAAAAATATATATATTATGAACTTCCTTTTTCATCATTATTTTTATACAACATTCTTTTTTAGTGTTTCTTAAAATTCTGTTGTACATGTGGTGCTCCACAACTTATCCAACCAATCCTCTATTGTTGGTCACTAAGTTTTAAAAATTCATTTCTTCACTATTAGCAACATTGCAACTAAATCTGAACATAAATCCTTAGCTCTTTCTTTAGGATAAAATCCTAGCAGTAGAATTTGGTGGTGACAATGAGGATTTTGAATGATTTCCTGGAGAAAACATTTAGCTCCCAAGAGCAGAGATATGGATGAGATCACAGGTAGTAGGGTGGACCTTTTCACACTGGGGGAGCTTCTGAAGAGAGTCCAGCCTAGACAGTTTAGAGATATGAATTAGACATTAGAAACATATATTTGCCACCTTTCACTTAGATAGTTATTTTAAACTATGGCCAAAAAGGTAGAGCGAGGAAATCTGAAGGTACATTTTTTCAGTATTTATTATGTGTCAGGCAATGTTCTAAGCACTTTTCATGGATTATTTCACTCTAGTCCTACCATAACTCAAGAAGTAGGTAAGGAATGGAGGCAAGGAAAGCTAAACAACTTTCCCAAAGTCCCACATCTAGTACTATATATGGCAGAGCCCAGAGCCATCTGTACTCTTAACACCTGTGCATTGCTGCTTCCCATCCAATACACTGACTGCTTAGCAGACAAGCTGGGAAAGCCCCAGAATGAAAGAGTCTACAGTGTACATGATATATTTGTAAACTCTACTTTTATATTTTTCAGAAGTTTTAATTTGTTACCTAATGCCACATTCTTTCTTGCTAGACACAATGACTATAACCTTAAAGTATTTTACTATTTGCCACTAATCATGGATAAGTAATTCTTTAAAAAAAAATCTATGTTAATTGTAAGATACTACATCAACTGTTGCTACAGTTTAATTACTAAATTCTGATAGTTGGTGTAAGTAAACAATTCATTTTGTATGATTTTTTACTAGATCAGGACATTGTTGAATTCTTTTTGAGTAAATTCCTTGTGTTACAATTAGCCTAAAAGTCAATTAGGGATACACAGATAGTAACAGGGAACATTATGGAAGTGTTCTTTCTAGGAAGAAATGCTGTATAGGTTTTGATTTTCACATAGTACATAAAAATTTTTACTCTAAATAAATACATGATGGTGTTCAAGTCAATATATTCTTCAGAAAACATGGACCCCTATGATACTGTCTCCTCCTTTAAAAATGGCTGAAGACATGCACACATTGATATTGAAGTCCAATGATGAGCACAGCACAGTGGTTAAATGCATGGATTCTGGAGCCAAACTACCCAGGTTCCAATCTAACTCTGCAATTTCTAGCTGTATGACCTAGAGAGTTCCTTAGCTTCTCTGTACCTTAGTCTCTTCATCTGAATCTCCAAACCAAAATCTCCACATTTGACTGCTCCTCAGATCTGTAGATTTGTGTGTGCAATTGCCCAATTGATATCTCAGCTTGATTGCTTAACAGGCCTCTCAAACTTAACATCACCAAATAGAGCCTGCCTCATCCCTACTCTTCCCTGACATGTAAATGGCAACACCACCCAGACTTTAATCAAACCAAAAATCTAGGTGTTATCCTTGATCCTTCTTTTTCCCTTACTCCCACACCCAATCCATCAGTGAATCTTGTCACTTTTACCTCCAAAACAAATCTCAAATTTGCCCACTTCCACTACCACTGTCTTATCCAAGCCACATTATCTCATGTCTGAGCTCCTGCAATGGTTGCTTTACTGGTCTCTGTTCTTCCACTCTTACTTCTCTAAAATCCAATATCCCTACAGCCAGAATGATTTTTTAAAAGCATAGATTATATTAGTTATTCCCTTACTCCAAATATCCCAATGGCATCTCATCACATTTAGAAAAAGGCTGAACTCCTTAATCTGGCCTTCAAAATCTTGCAAAATTGAATGCTTGCAGTGTTTCCACCAAATTCATGTCCACTTGGAACTTCAGAATGTGACCTTTTTTGGAAATAGGATTTTACAGATGTAATTAGGTTGAGAGCATATTGGATTTGGGGGTACCCTGAATTGAATGAGTAGTGTCCTTGTAAGAAGAGGAAAGGACACACAGAGACAGGAAATATAGAAAAGATGGCCATGTGAAGATAAAGGCAATGATTGAAGTGATGCAGCTACAAGACAAGGAACACCAAGGATTGCCAAGAGCCACCACAAGCTAGGAAGAGGCAAGGAAAGATTCTCCCTTAGCCTAGAGCCTTTGGAGGAAGTGGGCCCTGCTGACACCTTGATTTCACATTTCTAGCATCCAGAACTGTGAGAGAATATGCTTAAGTTGTTTTAAGCCACCAACTTTGTGATATTTTGTCATAGCAGCTTTAGGAAACGAATGCACGTGCATTTATAACTCTCCAGCTTCAACTCTATTGCCCTCCCCTTGCTCTCTACCCCTCTGGTCACACTGCTCTCCCTCTGTCCTTGGTGTTGGAACACCAAGTTTGTTCCCATTTTAGGGCTTTTGTACTAGCTTTTCCGTCTATTTGGCATACTCATTCCCAATCTTTGCATGGATCCTTCTTGTCATTGAGATCTAGCTTAAAGTCACTCTTTCAGACAGATCTTTCTCAACCACCCATTCTGAAGTAGCCCCTCAGAACTCTCTATCACATCACTCTAATTGTCTGCTTTGCACTTAACACAGTGTGTTGTTTCTTATTCATTTATGTATTTATGGAGTCTGTTGTTATCCCCTCAATACACACGTGCACACACTCCCCACATACTTATACATTCACTAGAACTGCACTGTCCAAAACAGTAGCTACTAGCCACATGTGGCTATTTAAATATCAATTTAAATTAATTAAAATTAAATAAAACTTAAAAATACAGTTTCCAGGCTGCAATAGCCACAATTCCAAGTGCTCAGTAGCCACATGTGACTAGTGGATGCCATAATGGACAACGTAGATATAGAACATTTTCATCATTGCAGAGGTTCCGTTATACAGTGCTGCTCTAAAATATAAGCTTCAGGAAAAAAGGAATCTTGTATCCTAAGTACTTTGAATTTGTCTGGTACACAACAGATGCCAAGTATGTCTTAAATGAAGAATGAATGGGGTTTCAAGAAAAACATTGCGCATTAATGTGAATGAACTTTGTCAAAGTAAATGCCCGTTATTTCTGTTGGAAAGCAATATGGTTTTTGAGGGAAGATGGCTTTGGTTCATCTGGGCAGAGTTTCTATAACCACATTTGTCATTGATTATTCTTTTTGTTTGTTTACTCAGTAAACACTCAAAAATAGACCTGATTGCAAAGAGGATTTCAACAAATTCTCTCATCCTGAGTGATGGCTTTTTTGGCTTATAAATAAAAACTTTTATTAGGGATCCATTGAGAAGTGGAAGGAGGGCAGGTAGGGGTGTGGGTTGACTATTATCTTCTGTGCAGCATAGCAGTTGCTCGAGATGTCTAAAGAGACAGCGTTATCAATCTCACATCTTTAGTAATCATGTCTCTGTGCTTTGATTAATGTGGGTGTAAAATGTGTCTGATGTAGCAGCATGTGTCTGAAGCATTCTGAGACAAGAAGAGTCAAAAAGTATTTTAATTTTAAAAATGAACTCTAGGTGAAAAAAGAATAGGATTACTTCATATAAAAGGTAAAATAACTATATTACTGCATGAGAAGAAAAATCATAGAAATACATCTTTGTCAGACCTGGCAAAATAGAGCCAGTATGTTTTTAAATCATTAAATCTTGGTTATTAAGTGTCTTGTTATGTTTTCAAATCATCACAATGAGGGTAAGATTTTTATTTTTCTCTTTCATCCCATTCCTCTATTTTAATACTCAGACATATGTCAAAGCTGTTAAAAGGAAACTCATTGATTATCTAATGGAAAATTATTATTCATTAGTAATGAAGAATTATTACTTCAAGAGAACCTTTGATTAAAAAGGTATAGACTGACAAATAATCTGAAGACCGGTTCTGAATGGGTGAACTTGAATAATATTTAGTAAAACTTATCCATTTCCTATTATAAAATTGACCACAGAGTGGGATTAGGGCACTGTAGAACTACAGTAATCACAACATGGTCTGAAACATTATTAGATGCTCCATGCACTATTACATAATTAAAATATAATATTTATATATAATAACATTTATGGCTTTAGAATCATTGCTGATATTTTTACATGGAATTGATTTTACTTTTTTTTTTTTTTTTTTTTTTTGAGACAGAGTCTCACTGTGTTGCCCGGGCTAGAGTGCCATGGCGTTAGCCTAGCTCACAGCAACCTCAAACTCCTGGGCTCAAGCAATCCTTCTGCCTCAGCCTCCCGAGTAGCTGGGATTACAGGCATGTGCCACCATACCCGGCTAATTTTTTCTATATATTTTTAGTTATTCAGCTAATTTCTCTCTATTTTTAGTAGAGACGGGGGTGGGGGGGTGTCTTGCTCTTGCTCAGGCTGGTCTTGAACTCCTGACCTCGAGCAATCCTCCTGCCTCGGCCTCCCAGAGTGCTAGGATTACAGGTGTGAGCCACCGCGCCCAGCCTACATGGAATTGAAATAGAGGAAAATATAGGAAACTAGATAGAATAAGATTTCTTTGCTGTGAAATAGAATAAAGAAGGGTGTGTATGTGTATGTGTGTCTTTGTGTGTATGCGTGAGAGAATGAAAGGGAGAGAGAGGAATAAAAAATTAGAAATTATGGGAGTATGCCTGACTTCAGAAATAAAAAAAAATAGAACCTTAATAGAGTTTAGAAAGTTTGGTTGAGACTCTAGGTGATTTTCTCTAACTCTTCAAGAAGGATATCTCAGCATTTCTGTGCTGTGTTCAGTGACCAGAGGCCCATGAATGATAAAGATGCTCTGATGGAAGTGAGTTACATCATTGCCACTGGGGTTCTGGTGAGAGGCAAGAAAGGAGCATGAAGGTTGTAGCTCGATAATTCTTGGAATCTTGATGAACAATGCCTTGGTTAAAGTGACTCAATTTCAGATTCATCAATGTAGGAAAGAGGGAAGTCCTTTGGCCATGGACAAAAACAATGGGGCAACAGGAGTGTCTTGTTTGGGGTTTCCTCTGCACAGTCCACCTTTTCCAGAAAGTGTATCTCCTCTGCTGGAGTCAATATCTGTTCAGGGAACAGTCCACCTTTTCCAGAAAGTGTGTCTCCTCTGCTAGAGTCAATATCTGTTCAGGGAAGTCACTACATTTTCCCTTGTTTTGTGTGTTTTTCTGCCATGAATGTAAGAAGAGAAGACAGTGAGGACAGCAGAGCCAGGCAGGAAGGGATAGGAAAAAGAAGGGAGGGAAAAATATGGCAATAAGGAACATTTATGAGGATTCTAGAGAGGCCTGGAAATAAAGATCCCCAGAATTCTGCTTATAAAAGGTAATCTGGTTTACATGTATTTAAATGATTGATAGATATATAATAACTTGTAAAAATATGCTCCCCATAAAAAGTCAAATGTCAGCCCCTCCTGTGTGCAATTGAAAGAACTCCATTCCTTTCTCCTTTGAACATTTAAAGAGGGCATGGATAAACAAAGCCTGGTTTTTGGCAAGAGAGGGGAGCTGGGATGGAGATATATGGGGGTGGGAAATAGAAGAGGAAAGAGAGAAGACAGATGATTCTGCCAGGGGTGCTTCCCAGGAGTCTTCTTAAATGTTTGGGTCAGTTGAAGAACTGAGTTTATGTCTTGATTTGGCCCCATGGCTCCTCTTCTAGACTTGAAAATAGTTTGAGCTCTGAGCAGAAATCACAGCTTTGTGGAGTTCACTTTACCTCCATTTTTCTTCCTCCTGTTTACTGCTCCTTCTTTCTTCCCAACTCTTTTTAATGGGTGTACAGAGAAGGAAGTTGCTGTGGCAGCTCTTGATTCTTTCTGTCTTTGAAATCCAGCTTCTTATCCCAGGAAAAGCTTCAAGGACCCTACAGACTCCTGGTCCTATTTTCTCTCTGCCAAGCACTCACTGTGCCTGGAAGTTGAAAGAAGGAAAAGGATTAATGGCATTATTTTGTTGACTCTGTTTTAATTCAACCCTGAACCAAAAGGTAGATAGGAAAACAGTAAAGAAATAAAGGTTGGGCAAATAAATAACTGTTCTGTTTTTGAGAAAATCTTTTGATGACAATTCTCAAATTAGATAAGTAGGATTAGCACTTCATTTCATAAGCCATCTGTCACTGTAAGTTCAGTAAATCAAATAGCAGATATAAAAGTCTCTAAGTGATATGTTATTCTACAAATGATAAGAATAATAGCTGTCATTTGGGTATTGCAGAAATTAGAAATTGGGCTCAGAAGAATCAATATACTGATGGTCTGGTTGCTACATCCTAAAATCTAGTCACCAGACCAATATCCCTTAAATTTCTTTTATCATATCAGTTCCCTATTCTAGATATTTCAACCTCTCTCTATTTCAAATATTTTCTGTCTTCCTACACACTTTATTCTAAACTTACATTCCTGCAAACTTTTAATTGAACTTTCAAAGTCCACCTCTAGTTTCCCACCATCCTTCTATAAGCTCTGTTCCCGTAAAAGCATATGCCTATAAATACACTATGATCAGCTTGTTATGCTCCTTGCCTTCTTTGGGTCTGGTTCCTTTCCTCCGAAATGTGCTGCTTTCTATCCACCTTCACCTGCTCCACAATAGCTCAACATCTTGGCTCAGATGCTATAACTTCAATGCAGCCATCTCTGAATGTAGCCTAATTGATATTTCTCTCCTCCATCCTTCTGCAGCTCTGAAAAGACTACACAGTCTAGCTTTTAATTGTATATACTTGCTCACTCTCAACTAACATAACATGTCAAAGAGGCTTACAGTCTAAATAGCATAACAGTGTCTGGCATATCGTAGTCACCTAATAAATATTCACTCATTCACTCATTCATTTAATTTGGTCTTTATTATTATTGCATATTGATTGTTTTCTTCCCAACAAGGGTGGCAGCTAATTGAAGAAAGTGACTATTTTGTTTCCACTCTGTATATCCCCATCCAGGCCTGGCACCCTGGACAGTACTCAGTAGATAATCAATAACTACTTACTGACTGAATGATTGATTGACTAATGCACTTTGCATTTGGATTCCAAGTATAAAAGCCGTTGAGGATGCCCTGGTTTTCCTAAAAATCATTTGAAATGGACCTCTACCACATGGTGAAAAGTTCACTGATCTTTTGCACATGGGAAAGTTGAAATACAAAGAGAGGATTAAAATACTCTCAAAGTCAAGCAGAGGATTAGTGATAGCTACAAGCTAGAATTAGAGACCATGTATTCTGACTGCCAGTCCATTGAATTTAGAGTCATCGAACCATGCTTTTTTTCTGACATAGGTAGCTTTTTTCACCTGTTAATCTTTGATGTTTAAGCTATAGCACATTGCTATATGAGTCTGCTTCTCTTCCTTTTTTGTTTTGTTTTATTTATTTTTTAGTAACTCTTACAGTAAAAATGGATGTAATTATCTATCATGGTGGTTGCTTTTTGTTTCTTAGTTGGCCTTCTAAGATTAGGAACTGTGCCCTATATGCCCTTACATTTTTGCTGTCTAGCATAGTACCTGGCACATAATAGACGCTTAATAAGTATTTGTTGAGTGAATGAATATTATCAGATAAAATCATTTTTTTAGAGTACTGAACAATTAACATGCCTAAATCCTCTTTATAGCATTGAAGATAGTTAAAGATTTAAACTGTCTTATTTAATTCATAACAACCTATTCTTAATACTGAATCATAATTCCTTTGCCTAGTTATTGTCCTTTAGGGATTAAATAAGAAATTGAACTCACAATAGCATCATCCTTGATGTGATTCCTAAACTATAGGCTAAACTAGGCTTTAATTTCCACAGGTAAGAGTATAACACTTACATATTTAAGGAAAGAAAATAACTTCTCCCAACTGTAATAAGAGGTAATTTAAGGAGACAGAATTATTGGCCCCAAGTTAGCAAAAAGATGTTTTAAGCCTGACTCATCTGTGCCTTATGGATTTCATAACTGATGATTAGCTTCTCTTAATCAGTTGAACATCCATTTAAGGGACAAATTGATTAGATACTTGCATAATTAATCAAACAGTAAGTACCATGAGTTTCTGTTGAAAAAATTGTTCTGATTAACAGCAAATATGCACAGTTTAATGTTAAGACATTAAATGGTGTTATCTCAAATCATTATTTATCTGCTATTTTTTAAAATGTTAAGGAGTTGTTTGCAGCTAGTTCAGTGATCAATGTTTGAAATTTCAAAAATATAATTTTTATTTTTATGGCTGGCATTAAATTTAGTATAACTGTTCCTCAGAGAATGAGAATATAATATAATATATAAATATTAATAATAACCAATATTACTATGTGAACAATTTGTGTTAACTCTTTACTTAATGAAATAGTGAACAACATGGTTCTGAGACACAGAACAAGGAAAACAATTAAATATTAAACTCTTACAAATCATTTAAAAAATAATTGACAAAAAAGGAGGATCGACAAGAATGTTAAAATGAAGAGAATGGTTATTAAAGACATCAAGAGCCATACAGGGCAAGAGTCATGAGCCAATAGAGATTAAAGAATTGAACAATGTGTAAACATAAAAGAGTAGAAGCGAACAAGATATTGGAAAAATGAAAGATGCAAAAGGCTCTTTCTGCTGAAGCCAGGTCCAAGGAGATATTCAAATGGGGAAGAACAACTGGGACATGGATCTTACAATCCACAGGGGGTCAGTAAAGTTGTTTAAAGATGTGCTATGCCAGTAACCCATAGAACATTGCATTAAATTACACAAACACATAATTAAAACCAAGCATTCAGAATGTTAGGCAGCACCATTCTGAGCCAGATGGTAGTTGATTCCAACTACACCTTGGGCACCGAGGAGCTAATTAGTCTTTGCAAGAGGGTGTGCAGGTGTCAGTCAATTCTGTAGTTAGTGCTGAGCAGGACAGGTTAATGGATATACTGGAATATTTCAAATTGATGAGGCCTGAGGCAAGTTTCACACTGTTTGCAGAAGTTCAGGAGCTCAGAGAACATGAAGGGAATTTGATTTAGACCTGTTTCTGAAAATCTACAAGTATGTGCTATGTGTTTGCCTTTTTAATTCTTCATCTCAAATCACCAGTCCCAGTAAGGATTAGTCTAAAAGAGGACTGTTTTGTAGGTTCCAGTCAATGACTTACTGAACTATTAATCTAAAATGATTGTATTATTTTAATATTATTATATTTTACCTCTTCACTGAGGGATGTTTGGGCATGACAATGTAAATATTATCTGAATGGTAGCAGAGACCTAAGAAACAGTCTAATTCCTAAGAAACAGTCAAATAACTTGAGTTCCACTAGACCAAACTTCTCAAACTTACAGTTCATAAGTTTTGCCTAGCTAACAAGTTGAAAATACAGATTCCCAGGATCATCAGTGGTTCTGATTCAGTTAAGTTGGGGGTGGGAACTGAGAATATATACTTTTAACAAATACTGATAGGAGATCTATGGACCATCCTTGAAAATCACACACAAGCCAAGAGTTCCTTGAGGGCAATGACAATTATTTGTTTTTTATAATTGCTTCAGGATCTAATGTGATGATACTTGGCAATAGTTAATAATGATTTGTTGAGTGAATAAATAAATAAATAAATAAATACATGAGTGAGTAAACTTTACGTCTCATGCATATTTCTCACTCTGACTTATCCTCACCTAGTATCAAAGGATTTTAAGGTTCTGTTATGTCTGCCTAGAAATACTAGTCTTAAATTCTTTATCCTAAATAACAGAATCATGTCTTCTAATTGGGGTTCCTGTGCATTTCATCATTCAACATTTTAAAAATATCCATTGAGCTCACATGATATCCTAGAGACTGTTCTTAATACTTGGACTATATCAATGAAATAGACAAAAATCTCTCCTGCATGGAGCTTACATTCTAGAAGTCTGAGGTTTTAAATTATTTTCTGGGAATATAATTATATGTTATAAGTTCTTCATGCCAAAGAGTTTCTTAAAGAGTCTTGAATTAAGTAAAAAATTCATTTTGGCAACTTTCAAAGCTCACTGAGGAGAAGAGAGATTGGCTTAAAGCACCAGGGAGTTCTATTTTTGCACATAAATATTTATATGTGTAAAGGGGTGTGTGGTTAATTATAAGCGACAGGAGGAGAATGACAGATGCTTAGATCCTCTGTCCCCATGGAGAGACAGACCTTGCTTGTTGGAGTGTAGTGGCACATCATGTGGTCTGTGTACTGAATCACTGATTTGAATATTGCAGCAGCTGGAGTGCAAAGTATATCAGCAAATACTACAGGAGGAGGAGTGCATGTGTCCTGAATACAGAGTAAGAATAAAATAGGTTTGCATAGTCACATTGAGCAAGGCTGTTGATGGTCCTTTTCTTTTTATATTTCAGTTTCACAGGAAAACTAGAGAAGGGCAACTGGATGGCCCAGGGAACACAGGCTGGACACAGGAAGGTAAATGAGTAGAGGACCTGCTGCTTCCTAAATCCTAAATTTCTATTCTCTGCAGAGAGGGGATGGGGGGAGGGGAGAGAGATAGAGAAAGAGAGAGAGAGAGAGAGACTCTCCTTTTTCCAGGGAAAACCTACTTAGAGAATTCATTTCCATAATGAAAGCACTAAACCAAACAGGTATAGTCCCTACTTCAGTGCTTATGAGGAAAATGACGAGAAACTACAGTTTTCTTTAGGAACTTTCATTTTATTGCCTTTGCTTTTGCTGTGATAGGAAGTTCAAAATCCTTTTCTCAATTTCCCTTTAACAAATTATATCCATAAGGATTTTTCTAGTTTGCACAGACCGCCCCTTACATTATTTACTATTATTTTCCCTATTTTATAGATTAGGAATGAGGCACAGAGTTTAAATGATGTCGCACAAAGACCACTTATTTAGGTCATAACAGAACAACGACTAAATCCAGGTTCTCTGATTAGAAAATCATGCTGCCCTTCTTACTTTTACTACCTTTTTTTTTTTATTATTATTGTTATTGTCTCTCCTCTCCCTTTATAGCTCTCAAAGTCAGAAATGACAGAAAAGCTGGAGGAGGGAGGCTGGCAGTGGGAGGTGAAAAAAATGGTTTACGCTGATGGATAGAACTTTTCTACTTACAGATATGGTGTAGGAAAAAATAGAATAGGAAAAAATAAAAAGCAGCTTTAACAGAAGTATGAATTCAAACAGTAAATGAACAGATACATTTCATAGTTGAAACAATGAAATTGATAAAAACTTTAGCTCCATTTCTCAATATTCTAGATCTCTACTACCTGTACTGAAGATTTCACATCATTTGCTGAACTTCCTGGAAAGATTACCTGACTAAAAATTATCCCCCAAAGTTCCATGATATCACAAGAAGAGCCAGAAGAGCCACCTCAATCTCAGCCTGAAAATGTCCATGATGTTCATCAGAAGTTATGGCCCATGGTCATTTAACCTGCTCATTCCTTGTAAGTCTGAGTCATAACTTGCTATCCATGTTGACGCCAGTGAGTTTTGTAATGTTCATGTGGAAACAGCAGGGAACAGAGAACTGGATTCCATTCTGCTTCATGCCTCATCAGCCAGATGGTTGGCTGTATCAAAGCCAGTAATGCTGATGTCAGAGGCGAGAGAACACAGCTGGATTTTCAGGTTCAAGGGGAAAGAGGGAATCTATAATGCTTAAAGTTCAGGAGAAAATTGCCTTTGGACTAGTGGATAGAGCCAACTAGAACCGATGGAGAGTTTTTAATGTTAAGTCCTACAGCAACATTTCTGTGTAATTGCTTTTTTGGGCCATGATAGGATTTGAATCCTCTTTATCTCACACCTGCTAACGGGGCACTGGTGCCAGTCAGCTAGCTATTGTGTACCAGATCTGAGAATATTCTAGCACAGATATATTAGACTCCCTAATACTCCTGACTACTACTGTGTTATCTGTAAATTCCTGGGGACTGGCTTGAAACCAAAACATGCAAGGATGGAAAATAGCTTAGAAGACCAGTTCCTAAGCAGTTGTTGATAAAGATTTTATTTTTATGAGTATATCAGTATAATTTTGCACTTCGACTGGGGTGTGGAAAAGGTAATACATGTTACTTTTTTCTGGCTTGGTCATGCTAGGGCTAGCAAGAAATCTAATTGCAGCCATATGGGACAAGGGAGCGGGGACCTGGCTATTTCCCTACCAGGGCTTCCACGATGTAAGGATATAATGGAAAAAAGGCCCTCAGATCTTTATTTTATCATGGTTGTTGTTAAGATGTTCATTGTCCAAGCCTACTTGGTCCATTTGAATGTGAGCACTTTCCTATACAAATTTGGCCATGGCTCCAAAGGCCACGGCACCTGGTATCCGTGTGTTGCCACATTGGAGGTCTTACCACTTCTGAGCCACTGCATGGAAGTGGGGTCCAAGTCTTCTACCCAGACGGGAAACAAGCAATATTCCTTGCCCCTTCCAAAAACTTCACAGCCTACAGGAATCCTTCTCTTTCTCTGTTTCTCTCTCTCTGTGTCTCTCCAGAGTTCAGGCTATTAATCCCTTGTTTTCCAAGTACCAGCTTCTTCCCAAACAAAGATCTAGAGTGAGGTTGGGGTAGTGGGAGAGGTGTTGCCTTCAGAGTCTCTTCTGAAAAACAAAGAATCTACTATAATAATTCCTGCAAAGCAAGGGAAACTAATCACATGGGCATGATTATTCTTCTTGGAAGGGAGGTAAGATGAAATTTCCCTTTTATTCTTTGTATTCTCCTACTGCAGCAAGAATAAGGTAAAATTAATATCTCAGTGAATCATCCTGCCACAGAGAAGTAGGTGACTTGTAGGTTATTGAGGTTCAGTGAAGACTTGTGAACTATGCACATACTATCTATGATTGAATCAAGTTTGGGAATGTAGGACCAGAGGATTATTGAGCAATGATTTGCAGATGAATGCTTGATCCAGGAAGATCAGGCAATACTTCACTGAGGCAATAAACATGGCATTTGGTGTCAGAAGAGTAGCAAATCCAGGGAGGGAGGGCTATTTAGACCTAAATGTGCAGGACCAATAAACAGTATTTCTGTTGCCAGGAGTTCTTGCATATAAGTGTGTATAAAATGCTTAAGCAGTAATCCCTCTGTGATGCTGCAAAAAAAGTTTCTCCCACAGCTGCTGCAGTAAAAGGGGTGCCATGGATTTTAACCTCCAGGAATTAACCTATGTAAATGACTACTGGGTGGCAGGGAAGATTTTTTCAAAAAGCTCTCAGCCCAGAAGTAGCTCTTTTCTTGCCAGCATTCTGGGTGATTTATACAACTGTTCCCACTGAAGAGTGCAAAGAAAAAAAATTTTGCAGCAGAATGTGATTGTAGAAGTGGAGGCAAGAGATGTTCCCTGAAGTTGTAATAGTTGCACAGAAGCAGAGTGAAAAGATCAATTGGACCAAGACAAAGACATTTATTTTAGCTATAACACTGAACTGATGAGATAGAGTTAACAGTGAACACTTTGGCTACATGATTTTTATTACTGTCTATTATTTTTAAATAGTAACTACAACATACTTATTGTACTTATGATATGTTACAATAAAATAAAGAAAAAATAACATACATTACAATTTTGCTAAGTACCTATGGTAGATTGCAAAAATATCTACAAATTTGTCTTCTCACCGTATCTATACCACTGATGGTGCCTTCCTACTCTGACTCTGAGCTAGGCATATGAATTTTATTGGAAACTAGGAAAATAGCAAATGTGACAGAGGCATACTGGAAAAGTACTTGAGTAGTGGAGTTACACTGTTGCTTGTTTTAAAAGCCCAAACAGTCATGTGAACAAGCCTAGGTACCCTGTGAAAGGATGGAACACATGGTTCACCTCCCCACCTCCCAAATCATCAGAGCCAACAATAAGCTAAACTCCAGAAGCAGGATTAACTAGATGATCAGCAACTGACTGTAGGTACTGGAGTAAGCTGCATTAAGACCAGCAGAAGAATTTCCCAGAGAAGTCCAACCCAAATTGTGACCTACCCAGTGGTGAGCTAACTAAATGGTTCTTGTTTTAAGCCACTAAGTTTCGGAATATTTTGTTATGTAGGTTTGTTATGCAGCAATAGATGATGTATATATTTCTTTGCACATATGGCTTATTTAATGTTCACAACAGCCCTATAAAATAGATATTATTACAACTCTCATTTTACAGATGAAGAAGCAGAGGCAAAGAAGGAATGAAAACCTGGACCAGTCTTACACAGCTTGTAAATAGTAGGACAGAGATTGAGACAGGCTTATTCCAGCATTCACATGATGAAACATTAACTTAGGTTTAAACCAACAAAACAAACAAACAAAAAAAACCCTGTCTTCAAAAAATGGTTGAGCTATTTTCTTTTTTACAAAATCACTTTAATTATGTAGGTATGATTGACATACAAAAAGCTGTACATATTTAAGGTACACAACTTAATGAGTTTGAAGAGAAGTGTACATCTTTGAAACCATCACCATAGTCTATGCCATAAACATGTCCATCACCTCCAAATGTTTTCTCCTGCCCTCTTTATTTACTGTTATTATTATTATTACTTTGTGGTAAGAACATTTAACATAAGATCTACCCTCTTAGCAAATTTTCAATTAGTCAATACAGTACTGTTAACTATAGGTACCATGCTGTATAGTAGATCTCTAGGACTTATTCATCTTGCATAATCGAAATTTTGTATCCTTTTACTAATACCTTCCCATTTCCCTCTTACCCCAGGCCCTGGTAACCATCATTCTACTCTCTGCTTCTATGAGTTTGACTATTTTAGATTCCTCATATAAGTGGTATCATGTATAATAGTATTTGTCCTTCTGTGTCTGGCTTATTTCACTTAACATAATGTCCTCCAGCTTAGTCCATGTTGTTGCAAGTGGCAGAATTTTCTTCTTTTGTTAAGGTTGGATAATATTCTATTATATGTATATACTATGCCACTATCAATTAATTCTTTCACTTGTCTCAAAAATGTCTTGCATTAAAGAAGACCCCTCAGGGAACTTCTGGCCATGATGGAGTAACAAGGACCATATGTACTCACCTTCCTTAAATAACTATAAAACTGGACAAAATAGTTGAAATAGTAGGTTTCAGGAATTGGACAAAAGATGCCACAGGGTAGTGATCCCTAAGATGAGGAAAACGAATGAGGTGAAACTTAAAATTGTAATAGCTTATTATCTAGAGAGAGTTTCCAGGCTGCATCACAGGTAAGGGAAATCCAAACAGAAACTACAGTTGTGCTGAATTGAGAAGACAGAATTTAGAGTTTAGGCAGACCAAGGGGGCTAGAATTTGCAGGACAAAATATAGGAGAGGTGAGAGTTTCATAGAGGGAGATCTTCAATTATCTGCAAAGAGAACCCTTGAGTCTTTGGATGAGAAAGTATCTACTTCTGTATGTGAGAAAATTACCTCAGATCATGAAAAGAACCCTGGAAAGGAGTAGGTAGATTGCATAGGCTTGGGAATAGTTGGTGTTCTCACTAGCCAGAATAGTAAGACCTCCTAATATAAAAGGCTAATCCTCAGAGATATATGGCCTTAATAGTGGGGCAAAACTAACCCTAGATTAAAGATTCCTTATAATCCACACTAACAAATCTTAAGAGCAAAACCTGAAGTGGTAAAAATGATTCTGAGTAATTTTCCAAGCATCCCAGAAAAAAGCTTAGCAATATTTAAAGGAATGTGACAAATCTAGAAACCAACAACTTAAAATTCAAAATGCCCCACATCCAGGAAAAATTACCAGCCACCAGAAAAAGCAGAAAAATATGATCCATAACAAGAAGAAAAATCAATAGAAGCACACCCAAATACAACAAAGGTGATGGAATTATCTGACAAAGACATTAAAACACCTATCTCCATATGTTTGAGAGGGTAGAGGAAAGCATTAAAATGACAAGAGAAAGGGAAGATAAAGAAAAGATTCCAAACAAACTTCCAGAAATGAAAAATACAATGTCAGAAATGAAAACTGGATTGAATGGGATTAATGGGTAATTAAAACTTTGCAAAATAAAAGATCACTGAGTATGAAGACATCACAGTATAAACTCTCTGAAATGAAACATATAGAGAAAAAATGTCAGTGACAAAAAAATCAGTGATTCATGGAACATTATCAGGTGGTTTGCTGTACATAAAATTGCAGCCCCAGAAGGAGAAAACAAGAAAGAGGGGACAGATACACATTAACTTAATAGTAGTTAAAAATTTCCAAATATGATGAACCCTATGAGTTCAAAGATCCAAGAAGTTAAATGTATCCCAAGTAAAAGAAACAGAAGAAAACTATACAAAGCACTGCTGAAATCCAGGGATGAAGACAAAATCTTAAAGCAGCTAGAGATAAAAGACATATTACATACAGAGGGAAAAAGGTTTGAATGATAACATTACTTCTTATCTCATTAAAAACTCAATAGAAGATGATTATTTAAAAATAAACAATGTATTTTATGATTAATAATATAAACAGAAATAAAATATAGCACCACAATAGTACAATGGACAGAAGGGGAGAAATGGAAGTATACTGTGTTAAGATTCTTCTGATATACATGAAATGGTATAATGTGAAAGTAGATGTGATAAATTACAGAGGTATGTTTAAAACTTTAGGAGTTTTAAACAGTTTCTACAAATTTAGAAAAAGGTTTTAGCCATGGTAATAAGTAGCCACCAGAACTGGTTTTATGCCTGTTTAATCAATCAACAGCTCACTTCAGTGAATATGCTTTTACAAGCCAACCAATCAGTGTCAGCCCCTCAGTGCTGAGGTCAGTCAATCCAGGATGGACTCACTTCCATCAACATGCCACTGAGTGCCAACCAATCAATGATAGTTTCACACAAGTAACCACTTTTCTACAGATGATGTCAATCTACGTATTTCTCTCAAAGTCCACCACTCCCCAAGCTCCACACTTCCCCAAAACAAATTAGTCATCTGCGCTGCTCTGAGGTACTGTGTCTAATCGGCATGGCTTTTCCTTCCTATTATCTTTTTATTTGAGGTATTGAATGGTGTCTCATTATCCCTTGACAAATTCTAGAGCAATGTTAAAACAAAGAGGTATAGCTTATATGTCGGTGGTGAAGATAAAATAAAATCATTAAAAAATTCAGTTATTCCAGAAGAAGGCAGGAAAAGACAAGAAATGGATGAAGAAGAAATGGAACAAGTAGAAAACAAATAACAAGATGGAAGCTATATAAAGCCAACCACATCAATATTCACATTAAACAGAAATGATCAAAACAATCCAACTAAAAGGAAGAGATTGTCAGATTGTATTAAAAAGCAAGTCCCAGCTATATGCTGTTTATAGGAAACCCACTTTAAAGCTAAAAACAGATAAATTAAAAATAAAAGCATATATAAAGATATAATATGCAAGCACTACTTTAAAGAAAGCTGGGGTGATAATATCAGATAAAGTAAATTGCAGAACAAAAAATATTACTAGGGATAATGATAAATTGATCAGTTCAAGAGGATGTAATTCCAAATATGCATGTGTATAACAGATTCAAAATACATGATACAAAAACTGATAGAACTGAAATTAAAAATAGAAATCTACAATTATAATTAGAAATTTCAACATTCCTCTGTCAGTAATTGATAGGAGAAGTACATAGAAAATCAGTAAAATTATAGAAATCTTTACAGACATGTTCATTTATGTGGAAAATCATAAGCCATCTCCAAAAAACTACTAAAACTTGTGAGTATGGCAAGATCACAGTATACAAGGTCAACATCAATTGTGTATACAATTTGAAAAATTGATTGTATTTCTATATACAATTTGAAAAATTGATTGTATTTTTATAAAATTGATTATATTGTGTACTTTTGAATTTGCATATTATGTACTTTTGAATTTGCCTACTCACTAAAATTTGTTTGTAACCTCCAAATCTATACTCATGGAACTCTTATACTCACTTTTGGACATGCACAGTGCAATGAAAAATTTGAGTCACCCGATGTTCACATTCCCTACTGAGGTTAAACAAGGTGATGTTCTGTCTTCTTATTTTAGTTCTCATACTGTAAACAACTATCTTTTTGTGTCTATTTACTGCCACATTTTTTGCCTTATTGTGCTTTTTCTTGATGATTTTGCTTTCTAAAATGGTCCCCAATCATAGTGCTGAAGTGCTATCTAGTGTTCTTAAGTGCAAGAAGGCTGTAATATGCCTTAAAAAGAAAATACATGTGTCGTATAAGCTTTGTTCAGGCATGAGTTATAGTGTTGGCTTCAATGTTAATGAATCAACAATATATATTAAATAAAGTGTCTTTAAACAGAAATGCACATAAAACAAGGTTATGTACTGATCAGCTGAGGAAAATATGACCAGAGTCTTGCAGGGACCAAATCTTGTCTTTCCCCTATGACAGTGGTTCAGTATTTGTTAATTCAGTGTTTTCAGAGACTTTATAGAGCATAACTACTGTGAATAATAAGAACTGCCTATACTTGCAATAAACAATTAGAAATTTAAATAAAACAAAACAATTTATAATAGCATGAAAAACTATGTAATGTTTAGGAATATGTTTAGTAAAATATATATTAGACTTGTACACTGAAAACTACAAAACTTAGTGAGAAATTGAAGATCTAAATAAAAAGAGAGATATATCATATTCATGAATTGGATGACTCAATATTGCTAAGATGTCAAAATCCTAGCATGCTTTTTTGGGTAGAAATTGACAAGTTCATTCTAAAATTTATATAGAAATAAAAAAGATCTAGTAAAGGCAAATCAATTTTGAAAATAAAGAATACAGTCGAAGATTTTGTCACAGTATCTAATCTTACTATAAAGCTAGAAGTATCGAGATGGTGTGATTTTGACATAAAGTTAGACACACAGATAAACAGAATAGAAAAGAGGGTCTAAACTAGATCTTTGTATGGATGGTCAACTGATTCTTGACCAAGATGATTCAATTATTAAGATTATTAAGTATGAAGTGTCCGATTTCCTTAGGTACTAGGTTTGACAGTTGATATCTCTAACATTTTACTTTGACACTTACTGTTTTATTGTGAAGGTACATCCTCATTCTTTCAAATGCGTAGTTTGGTTTGTGATTATCTTTCAAAATTTTTTTAGAGAAATTTTTGTGAAACCATGGATAAGTAAAAAATTCGTGTTATTTCCAAATATGAGTTCCGTCATGGAACCAGTGCCATGCAGACAGCTTCAAATATCAGTGACATGTTTGGGAAGGATGTGGCTAATGAATGCACAGGACCTCGATGGTTTGAGAATTTCCATTCTGATGATTTTAATCTTGAAAATGAGCCATGTGGGCAACCTGAGATCAAGGTGGCTTATGCTGAGCTGAAAGCTGTAGTGGAAGCTAATCCATCTCAGCCTAAGTGTGAATTAGCAGCAAGGTTTGACATCACTATTCCAGCAGTATTGGACCATTTGAAACAAATCAGCAATGTAAAGAAGCTGGATAGATGGTTTCCACATCAATTAAAAGTGCTTCAGAAGAGAAATCGTCTGGAAGCTTGCCTTTCTTTGCTGTCACAACATAAAGGTGAACTGTTTCTACACTGTATTGTTATGTGTGCTGAAAATAGATTCTTTTAGACAATCACAAGCTTTTGGAACAATGGTTGTATAAAGATGAAGTGCTGAAACACAGTCAAAAACTGAATACTCATCAAAAAAACCTAATGGTGTCTATCTTGTGGTCCAGTGCTGGTATTATCTACTACAGCTTCGTGAAACCTGGTCAATCAATTACAGTGGATGTCTACTGCAACCAATTGGATGAAATGATGAGGATGTTTGCGATTAAGCAGCCGAGATTGGTCAATAGAGACAGGCAATCCTCTTGCAAGGCAACGCTCTACCACAAACAGCGCTGCTCAAACTGCAGAGTCTGGACTTGGAAACTCTCTATCATCCACCATATTCACCAGACCTTCCACCAACTGACTTTCCCTTCTTCCAGGCTTTGGACTACTTCTTACAAGGAAATATATTCAATTTTCAATAAGCTGTGGAAAACACCTTTCGCAATTTCATCACCACTCGCTCTCCAGGGTTCTTCACTGCTGGCATAACCAAGCTACTATTAAGATGGCAAAGCTATGTCGATAGTTTAGGTGCATACTTTGATTAATTATACTGCTTCTTGTTTGGGCTATAATAAACTACATTTTTAATTCGGAATCAGACATTTCATATTTAATGACCTAACAGAAACTATAATCTTTTCAACAGATATGTGGGAACAATTGGATATCCATATGCAAAAAGAACACCTCGAGAGCAATTTAAGAGAGAGTTACTATATGCATAGATAATTAGAAACAAGAGTCAGGGTTTTTGGAGCCTGATACTATGATGTCTGGAAGAGGCCTCTTCCTGGTATATTTCCACTCTGAAGTGCATTTTTGGTACCTCAAGTTATGAGATGACTTATGTTTCTGAAGATTGTTGTTTTTAAGTACATAGTGTATTATTTATTAGTTTGGGTTAAAGAGCTGCCTCTTCTCTGGTACTTAAGCAGCTAGCCTCACCCACATGTCTAAGGTACTTGTAATGGAGACTGTAGCAGAGATCTCTGACTGTATTTTGAACATGCTTAAACTTTGACTAGAGAAAAGGGAAATATGTTAAAGGCACAAGAGAGAGATATCCATTCATATTTCATCACATATAATTCTGGATTTAGCACACCCAGCTTGTATAATGATCTATTAATACATTAGCCATAAACTTTTATACACTTTGCTTACATTTTTCTTATTGACTTTTTTCAGTCTTTAGATATGATTTTTTGGTATGTTTTATATTGTGCTAAATATATATAACATAAAATTTACCATTTTAACCATTTTACATTGCACAAATTCAGTGGCATTACGATCATGTGTTGCTTAACAACAGGGATATGTTCTGAGAAATGTGTTGTTAGGTGTTTTTGTCATTGTGCAAATGTCATAGAGTGTATTTATGCAAACCTGGATGATATAGCCTACTATACACCTAGGCTATGTGGTATGACCTGTACAGCATCCTCTACAAAATATTGTGGGCAATTGTAACACAATAGTAAGTATTTGTGTATCTAAATGTATATAAACATATAAAAGGTAATGAATGCATTGCACTACAATGTTATGATGACTATGATGACATTATTAGGTGATGGGAATTTTTCAGCTCCATTATAATATTATGGGACCACCATAGTAAGTGCTGTCCATAATTGACTGAAATGTCATTATGTGATGCATGATCGTAATTACATTCACTATGTTGTACAACCATTACCATTATTTCCAAAACTTTTTCATTACCCCAAACAGCTCCCTATTTTGTCTTCTCCCAGCCCCTGGTAAACTCCAGTTTACTTTCTGTGTCTATAAATTTGCTTATTCTAGATAATTCATATAAGTAGAATCATATATTTGTCCTTTTGTATCTGACTTATTTCACTTAGCATGTCTTCAAGATCATCCATTTTGTAGCATGTGTCAGAATTTCCTTCTTCTTTGTGATTGAAATATCCCATTGTATGTACAAATCAGGTTTTGCTTATCTATTCATCTGTTGAAGGACACGAGTTATTTACACTTTTTGACTACTGCGACTAATGCTGCGATGAACATTGGTGTACAAGTGTTTGGTTGAGTCCTTATATTCAGTTCCTTTGAGTATATACCTAGGAGTTGAATTGTTTGATCAACTCATTAATTATCAAAGTGACAGGATGATTTTTTAAAATAAGGGATAGCCATTACAAAAGAATTAAAATACAGAGATAAGCTAGAAGAAAGAAACAAAATCAAATCTGCTTGTTAGCAATAGATCGTTTTCCCAGTCTTATTCTGTACTTCTTAACTGGTATAGCATAATGTTTAAATATGAAGTGGGATACATATGGTACATTAAAGTAATTTTTGTGATCCCCTTCTCTTTATAGTTTACACTGCTAGCTACATGCTGAAAGCGAGATGATTACCTTTCTAAGCAGGAAAAGAATAGAAGAAAATCGATACCTTCAGAACAGGGTGAACAACTTCCAATTTGCCTAAGACTTTCATTGAAAGTCCTCACATTCTGGAAAACTCCTCATTTCCAAGAAAATTGAGACAATAAGTGACCCTACTTTAGAGTGTACCACTAATGTATACAGGCATACCTCAGAGATATTGTGGGTTCAGTTCCAGACCACTGCAATAAAGCAAATATTGCAATAAAGAGACATAATTTTTTGTTTTATTGGTGCATATAAAAGTTATATTTACACAATAGTGTAGTCTGTTAAGTGTGCAATAGTATTAAGTCTTTAAAAATGTACATATCTTAATCAAAAATACTTTATTGCTAAAAAAAATACTAACATTCATCTGAGCCGTCAGCAAATTGTAACCTTTTTTGCCTTAGATGTTGATCGCTGCTGACTGATCAGGGTGGTATGGCTGTGGAAATTTCTTAAAATAAGATAACAATGAAGTTTGCTGCACCAATTGGCTCTTCCTTTCACAAAAGATTTCTTTGTAGCCTGTGATGCTGTTTGATACCATTTATCCACAGTAGAACTTCTTTCAAAATTAGACTCAATCCACTCAAACCCTTTCACTGCTTTATCAACTAAGTTTATGTAATATTCTAAATACTTTGCTATCATTTCAACTATGTTCACAGAAGTAGTTTCCATCTCAAGAAATCACTTTCTTTGCTCATCCATAAGAAACAACTCCTCATCCATGAAAGTTTTATCATGAGACTGCAGCAATTCAGTCACATCTTCAGGATCCATTCTAATTCTGGCTTCCTTGCTTTTTCTACCACATCTTCAGTTACTTCCTCCACTGAAGTCTTGAACCCCTCAAAGTCCTCCATGAGGATTGGATCAATTTCTTCAAATTCCTGTTAATGTTGATATTTTTACCTTCTCCCATGAATCATGAACATTCTAAATGGATCTAGAATGATGAATTCTTTCCAGAAGATTTTGAATTGACTTTGCCCAGATCCATCAAAGGAATGACTATCTACAGTAGCTGTAGCCTTACAAAGTGTATCTCTTAAATAATAACACTTGAAAGTCAAAGTTACTCCTTGATCCATGGGCTGCAGAATGGATGTCATGTTAGCAAGCATGAAAACAACATCAATCTCCTTGTATATCTCTATTAGAGCTCTTAGGTGACCAGGTGTATTGTCAGCGAGCAGTAGTACTTTGAAAGGAATCTTTTTGTCTGAGCAGCAGTTCTCAACAGTGAGCTTAAAATATTCAGGAAACCATGCTGTAAACAGATGTGCTGTCATTCAGGCTTTGTTGTTCCATTTATAGAGCACAGGCAGAGTAGATTTAGCATAATTCTTAAGGGCCCCAGCATTTTTGGAATGGGAAATGAACATTGGCTTCATTTAAATTCACTAGCTACATTAGCTCCTAACAAGAGAATTAACCTGTCGTTTGAAGCTTTAAAGCCAGGCATTTATTTCTCCTCTTTAGCTATGAAAGTCCCAGATGGAATCTTCTTCCAATCTAAGGCTGTTTTATCTATGTTGAAAATCTGTTGTTTAATGTATCCACCTTCATCAATAATCTTGGCTAGATCTTCAGGATAACTTACTGCAGCTTATATATCAACACTTGCTGCTTCACCTTGCACTTTTATGTTATGGAGATGGCTTCTTTACCTAAACCTTATGAAGCAACCTCTGCAAGCTTCAAACTTTTCTTCTGCAATTTTCTCACCTCTCTCAGCCTTCATAGAATTGAAGAAAGTTAGGGCCTTGGTCTGGATTAGGCTTTTGTTTAAGGGAATGTTGTGACTTATTTGATCTTCTATCAGACCCCTAAACTTCCTGTATATCAATAATAATGCTTTTTGGCTTTCTTTTCATTGTTGTGTTCACTGGACTAGCACATTGAATTTCCTTCAAGTACTTTTCCTTTGCATTCACAACTTGGCTAACTGTTTGGCATAAAATGCCTAGTTTTTGACCTGTCTGAGCTTTTGACATGCCTTCCTCAGTAAGCTTAATCAGTTTTAGCTCTTGACTTTACTTGAGAGATGTGTGACTCTTCCTTTCACTTGAACACTTAGAGGCCATTGTAGAGTTATTAGTTGGTCTAATTTCAATATTGTTATGTCTCAGAGAATAGGGAGGCCTGGAGAGAGGAGGAGAGATGAGGGAATGGCCAGTGAGTGGAGCAGTCAGAGCATAGACATTTACTGATTGAGTTTTTTGTCTTATTTGGGTGTAGTTTGTGGCACCCCAAAACAATTACAATAGTAAAATCAAAGATCAGTGATGATAGATCACCATAACAGATATAAAATATTAAAACTAGGACTTTAATCTGGGCTTGGTTTTCCTTTATGGTACAGCCTTTTTGATTTTTTATTTTTGTTTTTTGTTTTTTTGAGACAGAGTCTTGCTTTGTTGCCCTGGGTAGAGTGCAGTGGTGCCATAATAGCTCACTGCAATCACAAACTCCTGGGCTCAAGTGATCCTTCTGCCTCAGCCTCCTGAGCAGCTGGAACTATAGGTGTGTGCCACAACACCCAGCTAATTTTTCTATTTTTTAGTAGAGACAGGGTCTTGCTTTTGCTCAGGCTGATCTTGAACTCCTGAGCTCAAGAAATCCTCCCCCCTTGGCCTCCCAGTGTTAGGATTACAGGTGTGAGCCACCATGCTCGGCCTTATGGTACAGCCTTGAGGTTCTACTTTAAGAAAGTGTTAAGTGGAAATCTAAATATAAACCTAAATAAATTAATAACCTATTATTCACATTATAAAATAATACTTTACAAATTTTCTTAAGTAACAGTATTTTTTAACATTACAGTTTCCTTGGCATATTTTGTTTATTGGTCATTAGTTACTTGATGAAGAGTCTGGGGAAATATTGCCAATGCTGGTCAATAAGCAGTGAGAATAAAGAATTTATAAAATAATAGAATAAATCACTGGGAAAGTACAACTAAATATATCCCCTTTTCCATCAATACAGGTATTCTAGAAGTGGATTGATTTAGGCTAGAAAGATATTCTTCCTTGGTAGTTAGGAGACATATTTTAGAAGTCTTGCATTAAAAAGAACCTTGTCAGATGTAATTAGGAGGATCACTGAACTAAATTGAAAACTGGGGACAAAAATCTTATTTTTGAAATAGGCAGACCAGGTAAATAGGTTATACTAAATGTTCTAGGTAAAGAGATGCTGCTAAAACCCAACCAAAAATGTAGTGACAGTTATTTTTATTCTGTCAGGATCTTCACACTGGATGATTATCTGCCCCTCATCCCCTTTAATTCTTCCATTTCAGATTTTATATATAGGCACTCAAGGAGCATACTGATTAGAACCATAGAAGATGATTTAGTGTCACAGAACAATAATAGTAAGGAATTAGTGGAGAAATTGTGATAGAGTCCATAATAAACATACTTTGAGTAAACAAAAAATAGCTTTCTTGAAGAGGATTCTACAGAAAAAGTGACAAAAAGAGGTGAAAATGATGTGAAAAGAATTGAAAAATAAACTTCTATTTTAATAAGCCCGTATAATTAAATAACAAGATATGTACATGATTAAACAGGACTCAAACACCCAGCCATTAAACTGATTCAGGAAAGCAGTTCTTCTGGAATACTCCATTTAAAATAATTATCCAGCTTTACTTCTTCAGCTTAATCAATCTCTTATTTTATATTATTATTGCTTTTCAAGTCTGAGCATTTGGTTTTTATCATTATATTCATTTTAAGCATACCTGCTTTCTTCTTTTTTACAGACTTCTCCATGTTTTGATTGCTCTACTATGGTACTTGAGTAATTTTCCTTTGTAATAACAATAACAATAACAATAATAGATAATAGCATCTGCCACTTATGGGCTTCATTTTTGCTAGAGAGTATGCTAAGAGCTCTATATGATTTATTCTCATTTAATCTCCCAACATCCTAACGAGGAAACTGAGATTTAGAGAGTTTATGTGATTTGTTCAAGATCATACAAAGCTAAGTGGTAAAGCCAGAACTTTAATACTAGAGTCTGCTTGACTTCAGAGTCTTTGGTCTTAATTATTGCATGATACCTATGCAAGGTTTTTAAGGCTGCACCTCTTCAGGTTTTTAAGGCTGTGGCATCCTTGGTTGTGGTGTGGCAATAGTTCTGAGGCTATGAGATCATCGTCTTGGTTGGGGAGGAAGGGCTATCCAAGATACTTCAGGTTCTGTCAGCCGATAACTGGGGTGTAACTGTTCAGCCCTTTTTCTTCTTGCATATAAGTCTTTAATCCCTGATTCTCAGAATATCTTTGGTAGAGTAGGTAGGCAGCTATTATTTTAAATCTCAAAGTGAGGTTAAGAAGAGAGAACTAGTCAAAGATTAAATGACTTGCCAGGGGAATGGAATTTGAGAATACTGAACAACCTCTTCTAGGTTAGGCTCTGCAGGAGAGGGAAAAACAAGCCCAATGATGAGGTGACTGCCCTCACCCTGGGGTTCCTCTCTAATGGGGTTCAGAGCTAGAGCTCTTGGTTCCTCCTCCTTTCCCACAATGGTTTTTCTATTGTTAATCTTTGCCCCAGCAGAACTATGCTATCCAGTTTATCTTTTTTTTTTTTTTTTGAGACAGAGTCTCGCTCTGTTGCCCAGGCTAGAGTGCCATGGCATTAGCCTAGTTCACAGCAACCTCAAACTCCTGGGCTCAAGCAATCCTCCTGCCTCAGCCTCCTGAGTAGCTGGGACTGCAGACATGTGCCACCATGCCCAGCTAATTCTATATATATTTTCAGTTGTCCAGATAATTTCTTTCTATTTTTAGTAGAGACAGGGTCTCACTCTTGCTCAGGCTGGTCTTGAACTCCTAACCTTGAGCGATCCTCCCACCTCGGCCTCCCAGAGTGCTAAGATTACAGGCATGAGCCACCACGCCTGGCCTATCTAGTTTATCTTATGGTACCTTGCAACAACACCTGGAAGGCTACTGTATAAACCTATATGTAGTAAATTAAGGTCCATGTTTCTGTAATGGATGGAAAGAAAAGCAACAAAACAAACAACTCATTATGCTAAATCTGATTTTAATTCTCCCTAAAAAATTAAAGCAAATGGCATGATATTTTGGCAGTTTTTGACAGCACCCACATTTGATTTGATGAGATGTGTGCTCCTATTTGAGTTGTGTCCAAAAGAGGGCAGACAGATGGAAGGCTTTTACAAAAGGAAAAAAAAAAAAAAATTCTGGTTAGTGTGAGCCTGGAATTCCTAATTTGCTTTAATTTTTTTTTTGTCTTAAAAAGCAATAAATAGGTCTTAACAGATGGGCTAACACTTGAGTTAAAAGTATCCTTTGAAAAATTACAAGCGGTGAGTACTTTATACAGATGTAGAGAGTTCAAACACATGCGAATCATAGCAAACCACACAGGGTGAGGCTAGAGAAACAAACTTTCTGAGAAAGGAGGTTTAGAGAAACATACGCTCTGAGCTATAAAACAATCTGCTGTGACCCTCCAGCATAGCTTTTCAAACTGTAAGTCATGACCCATGAATAGGTCATGAAATCAATTTAATCAGTTGTGATCACAATTTGAAAAAACAGTGGTGGTGGTGACAGTGGGGACAGGAACAGGAACTATTCATTGTATGTGTGTGCTAAGAATAAATGTTGGTTCATAGTGGTTTGTTTCTATTATATACTGTATACTGGGTCTTGATGCTGTAGGTCATGGTTAAAACATTTTTTAAAAGATGCTAGTCTAGCAGATGGCTAATGCAACTGTACTACAACATGACTCCATTCATGAATAACCAAGTTTTATTATGTTAACACCTGAGTTGTGCTTCTGAGTATGCCAAGTAGAGTCAAGGAAATTCTAGTTGGCTTGAGCAGAGTTGGCTAAGGGTAGCCTGTGAAAATGTCCTACTTGCCAGATGTCCCTGGCAAGGATGCCTGGGGCAGACTCAGAAGCCTTGTGCCTAGTGGCATGAGGTGAACACCCAGAGAGCAGGTGATCTATTGCCTTTCTTTTGTGGACCCAACTCCAAGAGATACTACTTTCAGATCTAAGAGGATGGTATAATTAAGCATGTGATAAGAAGCAAGAGACACAGAAGCCAAGCATAGTTGAGAACAAAAACAAGCAACAGCTTGTTTCCTTGTAAATAATTCTTAATGAAAACAATAATAATGGTAACCTAACATTTATTGAACACTTGCTATATGGCACTACTGTGTTAAATGTTTTACATGAACTATCTTGTAACAATCCTAGGGGATAGGCACTATTATCACCATTTTATAGATGAGGAAATGCATGTGCAGAGATGTAGGGACATTTGCCAAAAGTTACATAGCTATTAGTGGTGGAACCAGAACTTAAATTTAGATTTACCACCAAAGCCTGAATTCTTTCTAATTCTGTACACTACCTAGGTTACCTTGATTTACTGTATTCATTACCTAAGCTTGAAGGTGTTCTCTTTCACTGGAGTAGACAATGAGGACTTAGCTCTATGAATTATCCTTGAATCACTTTTTTTATTTTTGCCACTCTCCACATCTAGTCCAATAGCTCTCTATCCAAAATATGGGATATGCTGTATCCATCCACTTCTTTCCATTTCCAGTGCTTTCACCCTAATTCAAATCACTGTCAGGTCTCATTTTAAGCTACAGAATAGTCTCCTAATTGTTCTCCTGCCTGTCATTTGGGCTATCTTGCAATTCATTTTCCATTTGGCAGCTAGAAGATCTTTTAAAAACATAAATCAAATAATTCTTCCACCTAAAACCCTCTATTGGTTTTCTTTTGAACTTAGAATAAAATTGAAACCTCTTAGCAAGGCAATAGTTACATAGACTGGTCCCTCCCTGTCTCTCCAGCTTCATTGCCTGCTGTTCTTCCATAGAGTCTGACTTGGCTCAGCCTCGGGATCTTGTATCTGCTTTTATCTTTGCCTGGAAAATGCTATTCCCTGATTTTAACAAAGCTGACTTCTTTTTCCACACAAGACTCTCCTGTGCTATGTAGATGAAGGTGTGTTCTCTGACTCACCCTCCTCATGATGCTGAATACCCTCTCACATTCCCTGCACCAATGGCCTCAGATTTACTTTCTTTGTAGCACTTAATCACTATCTGAAAGTATCTTATTTATTTACTTGTTTATCGTCTGTTTCCTCTTCTAAGCCCCAGAGTACTAGGGCTTTGTCTGTGTTGTCCTGGATTGTATCCCCAGACTTTAGTAGAACAGGGCCTGGCAATAGAATGCACTAAAAAAACCGGTGAATGAATGAACGAATGGATGAGTTTGCTTCAGATTTCCCAAAGGCCCACATTCTTTTTAAAAAAATTTTTATGTTTTGGCTGTGCATGGTGGCTCACGGTTGTAATCCTAGCACTCTGGGAGGCTGAGGTGGGAGGATTGCTTGAGGCCAGGAGTTCAAGACCACCCTGAGCAAGAGTGAGACCCCATCTTTATAAAAAATAGAAAAATTAGTCCCAGCTACTTTGGAGGCTGAGGCAGGAGGATCACTGGAGCCCAAGAGTTTGCAATTGCAGTGAGCTGTGATGATGCCATTGTACTCTAGCTCAGGTGACAGAGCAAGACTCTGTCTCAAAAAATAAAATTATTTTTAGTTGACAAATAATAATCATATATTTTATGGGATATAATGTGATGTTTTGATATATTTATACATTATGGAATTATTATCAAACTGATTAATATATCTATCACCTCATACACGTAACTTTTTATAGTAAGAACATTTAAAATCTCTTTTAGCAATTTTGAAATACACATTATTATTATCAACTATGGTTATCATGCTATGCAATAGATTTTGAAAACTTATTCCTCCTATCTAACTGAAACTTTGTACCCTTTGATCAAAATCTCCGCATTTCCCACTGCATACTGTCTGGTAACCACCATTCCTACTCTCCTTCTAGAGGTTTGACTTTTTTAGATTCCACATATAAGTAAGATCAAGCAGTATTTCTATGCCTGGCTATTTCTCTTAGCATAACGTTCTCCAGGTTCATCCATGTTGTCACAAATGACAGAATTTCCTTCTTTTTAAAAGCTGAATAGTCTTCCATTATGCACGTACACCATATTTTCTTTATCCATTCATCTGTTGATGGACATTTAGGTTGATTTCATATCTTGCCAAAGGCACACATTCTGGGGGCACCAAACCTAGACAAACTATGAATAGAGTGAAGCTAGAATGTTCTCCTTATCCTACCAGTGGGATGTGGGATTTCAAAGCCAACGGTCCCATTTGGACTGTAGACCAGAGCTCCTCTTGGTGTGGTTTCCTCAGTTACAGCCGTATTTGGTTCTTCTTCCCCACAAGACTTGTTGCCATGACCCTGACAGACTTGAAAGTGCTTATAATGTGGTGTCAGGAAACCATTCAGAGAGATCACAAGCACATTCTGTGATCTCTCTGAATCTTGACTCCTTTATCTGTGAAATAAAGATAAGAATAAATGTACCTAGTAGGGATGTTTTGAGGATTAAATAAGAAAGTGGGTACAAAAAACAAATATATGCTATTGTGATTACCAGTGTCTTCAGGTACTTTGGAGGAATGGAAAGTCAATGTGGACGTGCCTTTTGTTAATTCTTGGAAAAATGCCTCCATCCCCCAAATTGCTCACCAGAAATTGGGCATCATCCTCAAGGGCTCATTTCCCTTTATCCCCACATCCCATTACCTACCAGCTCCTATCAATACTTCCTCCTCTCTATAAAGTGGGGGCACCCCCATTTAAAGTCCTTTATCATATGAGGTCTGGCATGCTACCTGAGAATTTGATTAGATGAACTGCCATGCCTGGAGCACAGAGATATTTTTAAATTATCAGTTTTCTTCCTTTTCCTGAGGAAAATTCATCTGTACCTTTCCCTAAGATAGCCCTGCTTTTTGGTGCCTCTTGTGCTGTGTAGATCAGGGTGCTTTCTTGGGCTCACCAACCCTCAGTTTTTATCACTCTCTTGCCTAGATGCAGAATGAATGGGTAAATCTTCCTACAGTTTCCTCCCCTTCTTGTTCCTCATATGATTTAAATCGTTGCTGAAGTCTCATATGATTCCATGTAGGTACCTCTGCAGTTCTGCTTTACTCCTAACTTTTTTTTTTTATTTCAGCTCTTCATGGGGGTACAAAAGCTCAGGTTATATACATTGTCCGTGTCCCGCCCATCCCCCTGAGTCAGAGCCTCAAGCGTGTCCATTCTCCAGACAGTGCGCCTGGCACTCACCTACTGGCTGAAGTGATCTCATGCTTTTACCAAACCAGTCTTACATGCCTAGAGTCCTCCTTCATGCTCTTGTCTAGGAAGGCACTTATGTTCTCACTGGCTTGCTATGCACTTTTGCTGGTAATAAGCTACCTTAGTTTATTTGGATTTTTTTAATAAACTTAATTTCCCCATTCTTCTCTTCTCATCTAATTATGTATCAGCTGGACTACTGTAATGGCCACTAAGTGGTTTTCCTGCCTTTGATCTCACACCTCTCCAATCTAACTTACTGTTATTGTTATTATCTCATCCCCCCCAGGACCATCTCCCAAATTTCACAGTGACAATTAGACAGTCTGGGAAACAAATTGAAGCCAAAGTGATAGAAATGATGAGGCATGTCTTCTACCTTTCACATCCATCTCAAAGGAGCTACTCTTAGTGTGCTAACCATAGACCAAAAAGAGGGTAGCGCTCCAGCAGACTAATTCCAGATTTGACTGTATACTAAATTTCTGGTTTACCTGAGCAGCTCCTGTCATGTCTCTGAGCCTTAGTGTGCTCATCTGAAGCCACGACAAAAGTAATGATTAAAATGTCTTTTGAATTTACTGTGTGCCAGGTACTGCTTTTAGTGCTTTACATGGATTTACTTATTATTCCAGTAACTCTTTGACATAAATACTACTATCATCTGTATTTTACATATGAGAAAAATGAGACAAAGAGAGGTTAAAAAACTGGTCCAAAGACACATAGCTGGGAAGTGTTGGGACTGTGATTCAAATCCAAGCAGTGGGCTCTAAAGTCTGTACTTGGATGCTGTAAAAAGGAGTTGAATTAAATGAGCTTCTGGGGTCTCTCTGCCTCTAAAAATATCTTAAGTTCATGTGCCAGAGAAGGCTGCTAGTTCCCCCAACAAACAAAGGCTAGGAACAGAGCTATGTTAAGGTGTGACACTGCAGCCAGTACAGTTCATCCTCAGGCAGGGAACATTGTCTAAATATAGAACCTCCCTTAACATTGGAAGGTCTGACTAAACTGGGTTAGTTGCCGGGTGAGGTGCTAGAGGCAGAGCAAGCAGAAAGGTGTGCCAGCTGCGCAGCAGTGCTGCATAACAATGTAGGGCAAGATTTCTCCCTGAGCCCTGCCCTGCTTGCATCACTGCTTTCATTGCATGTCCTTTAGCAGGATTATATAATGCTGATTAAGGTAGATTACTTTATGAATCAATCTGCCTCTCAAGAGAAACCAGGGCATTTTGCCAAATCCTTTTCCACCAGAATGACAATTTCATGCCTTTAAGTTGATTCTCTTTACATTTGTTTATCAGTTGCAAGGAAAACTCCGGTGTGTGTCTGAACCATGCACAGGTGGAGTGTCTTTGGACATGCATATCTTCCAACAATGTTAAGTTCCTCTTTTGGCTTACTCTTTGGGAGATGTTTCTAGACCCTTCAGATACTATTGTGAATTGAATTGTGTCCCCCAAAAAGATATGTTTCAGTCTTAAGGCCTCGTACCTATGAAAGTGACCTTATTTGGAAATAGGGTCTTTGCAGATGTAATCAAATATGATGAGGTGTGGGCAAACAGCAGAAGTTAGAAAGAGGCAAGGAAGGATACTTCCCTAGAACTTTTAGAGGGAGCAGGGCTCTGGTGACATCTTGATTTCAGGCTTCTATCCTCCAGAACTGTGGGAATAAATTTCTGTTTTTTGAGACAGGGTCTTACTGTGTCACCCAGGCTAGAGTGGCAGTGGCATGATCATAGCTCACTGTAGCCTCAAACTCCTATGCTCATGGGATCCTCCTGCTCAGCCTCTCAAGTAGTTGGGACTGCAGGCATGCACTACCATGCCCAGCTAATTTTTAAATTTTTTATAAAATTGAGGGTCTCACTATGTTGCCCAGGCTGGCCTTGATCTCCTGGCCTCAAGTGATCCTCCCACCTCAGGCCCCCAAAGTGCTGGGATTACAGGTGTGAGCCCCTGCATGTAGCCTAAATTTCTATTTTTTTTATGACATCCAGTTTGTGGTACTTAGTTATAGCAGCCTTGTGAAACTAATGCAGATACTTCTCTAGATTTTTTGCCAAAGAAATTTAAAGGGCTTCATGAACATAATTCTATTAATACATACAACATTTATTGAATAGGGATTCTTGTCCACAGAGTATGTTTTTGTCTATTTTGTCAAAGATTAGATGACTATATGAGGATGGTTTTATATTTGGATTTTCTGTTCTGTTCCACTGGTCTGTGTCCCTGCACTTGTGCCAATACCAGGCAGTTTTAAGAACCACAGCCTTGTAGTATAGTTTGAAGTCTGGCAAATTAATACCTCCCATTTTGTTTTTATTGCTTAAAATTGCTTTTGCTATACGGGGTCTTCTCTGATTCCATACAAAGTGTATAATTATTTTTTCTAAATCTGTGAAAAATGATGTTGGTAATTTAATAGGAATTGCATTGAATCTATAGATTACTTTGGGTAGTATAGACATTTTAACAATGTTGATTCTTCTAATCCACGAGCGTGGTATGGTTTTTCACCTATTTACGTGTTCTGCAATTTCCTTCCTTAGTGTTTCATAGTTCTCTCTATAGAGGTCCTTTACCTCTTTAGTTAAATATATTCCTAGATATTTTATTTTATTTGTTGCTATTTTGAAGGGTATTGAGTCCTTAATTTGGTTCTCTGATTGAATGTTATTGGCATATATGAATGCCTCTGACTTGTGTGTATTGATTTTGTAACCTGAGACTTTACTGAATTCATTAATTAATTCCAGGAGTCTCTTGGTTGAGTCCTTGGGTCCCTATTCAATAAATGGTGCTGGGAAAACTGGATAGCCACATGTAGAAGACTGAAACAGGACCCACACCTTTCACCTCTCACAAAAATCAAATCACGGTGGATAACAGATTTAAACCTTAAATGGGAAACGATTAGAATTCTAGAAGAAAATGTAGGAAAGACTCTTAGAGACATTGGTCTAGGCAAAGAATTTATGAAGAAAACCCCTAAGGCAATCACAGCAACAACAAAAATAAACGAATGGGACCTGATTAAATTAAAAAGCTTCTGCACAGCCAAAGAAACAGTCACGAAAATAAACAGACAGCCCACAGAATGGGAAAAAATTTTCGCATACTACACATCAGATAAAAGACTGATAACAAGAATCTATTTAGAACTCAGGAAAATCAGCAAGAAAAAAATCAAACAATCCTATCAAAAAGTGGGCAAATGACATGAGTAGAAAGTTTTCAAAAGAAGATATAAGAATGGCTAACAAACATATGAAAAAATGCTCAACATCCCTAATCATCAGGGAAATGCAAATCAAAACCACAATGAGATACCACTTAACTCCGGTGAGAATGGCCTTTATCAAAAAATCCCAAAACAATACATGTTGGCGTGGATGCAGAGAGACAGGAACACTCATACACTGCTGGTGGGACTGCAAACTAGTGCAACCCCTGTGGAAAGCATTATGGAGATACCCTAAACAGATTCAAGTAGACCTACCATTTGGTCCAGGAATCCCATTACTGGGCATATACTCAGAAGAACAAAAGTCATTCTATAACAAAGACACTTATACCTGAATGTTTATAGCAGCACAATTCACAATTGCAAAGATGTGGAAACAACCCAAGTGCCCATCAATCCACGAATGGATTAGTAAACTGTGGTATATGTATACCATGAAGTATTACTCAGCTATAAGAAATAACGATGATATGACATCTCTTTGGTTCTCCTGGAGAGAGTTGGAACCCATTATATTAAGTGAAGTATCCAAAGAATGGAAAAACAAGCATCACATGTACTCACCAGAAAATTGGTTTCCCTGATCATCACATAAATGCACATCGGGGAAGGATACCAATTGGATATGAGACTGAGACGGGGGGTGGGGGAAGGGGATGGATGTATGCCTACATGATGAGTGCGTTGCGCACCATCTGGGGAATGGTCATGCTTGAAGGTGCTGACTCGGGGAGGTGGGGGGGGAGGAGGGGATGGAGGTATGACTACATGGTGTATGCCAGGCGCACTGTCTGGAGAATGGACACGCCTGAGGCTCTGACTCAGGGGGATGGGCGGGACATGGACAATGTATATAACCTTAGCTTTTGTACCCCCATGAAGAGCTGAAATTTAAAAAAATAATAATAATAACAGAAAAAAATACATACAACAAATTGAACGAATGATGTGGAAGAAAGTGTATGTATCATCGAAATAGGGATAGGGTACTGGCCCAAAGACCTGACATGTAGCTCTGGCTCTGCTACTTACTAGCTCTGTGATTGGGGGACAAATCATTCAACCTTTAAGTTTGTTATTTAATTAAAAAAATGAAACTATTATAAAAACATTGACCTATCTGCTGCATATAGTTGTTATGAGGATCAGTAATAACTGACATTTATGTAGCACTTGAATGTTTACAAAACATGTTCAGATAAAAACACCTATCTTATTTGCTCTTCCCAATCACCCTACAAGGTGGATAGTTTTCTTAATCTAATGTTGCTGATTAATGCAAAACTTAGAGAGGCTGTTTATTTGCCAAAGGCAACACAGCTGGTAAATACTAGAGATAGGACATTTCTGTTCTCCACTCTATATGCTCCACTATATAGTGCTTGGGAAAACACTTGGTCCATAATAAATGTTCGAAATTTATTTATTTCTTTTTTTTTTAATTTCAGCATATTATAGGAGTACAAAAGTTTAGGTTACGTATATTGCCCTTGCTCCCCCTCCTCCCCGAATCAGAGCTTCAAGTGTGTCCATCCCCTAGACGGTGCGCATTACACTCATTGTGTATGTATAGACCCATCCCCTCCCTCCCCAACATCTGCCCAACACCTGATTAATGTTATTCCTAAATGTGCTCTTAGGTGATGATCAGTGAAACCAGTTTGATGGTGAGTACATGTGGTGCTTATTTTTCCATTCTTGGGATACTTCACTTAGTAGAATGGGTTCCAGCTCTATCCAGGAAAATACAAGAGGTGCTATAGCACCATTATTTCTTATAGCTGAGTAATACTCCATGGTATACATATACCACATTTTATTAATCCACTTATGTATTGATGGGCACTTGGGTTGTTTCCACATCTTTGCAATTGTGAATTGTGCTGCTATAAACATTCAAGTGCAGATGTCTTTCTTATAGAAGGTCTTCTGTTCTTTTGGGTAGATGTGCAATAATGAGATTGCTGGATCAAATGGCAGGTCCACTTGTATTTGTTTAAGGTATCTCCGTTATTGCTTTCCACAGAGGTTGCACTAGTTTGCAGTCCCACCAGCAATGTATGAGTGTTCCTGTCTCTCCGCATCCACGCCAACATTTTTTGTTTTGGGGCTTTTTGATAAAGGCCATTCTCACTGGAGTTAAGTGATATCTCATTGTGGTTTTGATTTGCATTTCCCTGATGATTAGAGATGCTGAGCATTTTTTCATATGTTTGTTGGCCATTCTTCTGTCTTCTTTGGAAAAATGTCTATTCATGTCCTTTGCCCACTTTTTGATAGGGTTGTTTGATTTTTTCTTGCTGATTTTCCTGAGTTCTAAATAGATTCTAATTATCAGTCCTTTATCGGATGTGTAACATGTGAAATTTTTTTCCCATTCTGTAGGTTGTCTGTTTGCTCTCATGACAGTTTCTTTGGCTGTGCAGAAGCTTTTTAATTTAATCAGGTCCCATTTATTTATTTTTGTTGTTGCTGTGATTACCTTTGGGATCTTCTTCATAAATTCTTTGCCTACGACAATGTCTATAAGAGTTTTTCCCACATTTTCTTCTGGAATTCTAATAGTTTCACACCTTAGGTTTAAATCTGTTATCCACTGTGATTTGATTTTTGTGAGAGGTGAAAGGTGTGGGTCCTGTTTCAGTCTTCTACATGTGGCTATCCAGTTTTCCCAGCACCATTTATTGAATAAGGAATCTTTTCCCCAGTGTATGTTTTTGTCTGCTTTGTCAAAGATTAGATGGCTATATGAGGATGGTTTTACATCTGGATTCTCAGTTCTGTTCCACTGGTCTGTGTCCCTGTTCTTATGCCAATACCAAACTGATTTAATAACCACAACCTTGTAGTATAGTTTGAAGTCTGGTAAATTAACAGCTCCCATTTTGTTCTTATTGCCTAAAATTTCTTCAAAATGTATTTGTTGAATGAATAAAGAGATGAATGAATCTTTGTTTTCTAACGCTTAAACACATGAATCTTTTAGAACACTTCAGCTGAGAGAAGATTAATCTATTAAGTAAAGTATGCAGTTCTAATTATTCATTTATGTACACAAAAGTGTTTGTTGAATACATTCCAGGTGCTAGGCATGGGTCTAGGTGTAGACCAAGTCCCTGTTCAGGTAGAGTTTACATTCTAGTGGGGGAGATAGATAGTATACAAACAAACTTCTATCCTAACATGAAATTGCTGTGGAGAAAACTAAGCAGGGCAGTGGGGATGGGGATTACGGAGTGGGGAGAAGGGAAGAAGGATGTTATTTTACATAGGGTAGTCAGAAAAGTCCCCTCTGATAAGGTGATCTTTGAGCAGAGTTGTGAAGGAAGTAATGGGTATCTAGGGAAAGATTATTTCAGGCTAAGGAAATAGCAAATAAAAAATGTGAAAGTTTGCTTGACACCTTCAAAAAACAGCAAGAGAGGGGTGGATTGGAGGTTGGAAAGTTGTGAGAATCCCAATCACATGAACCTTGTAGACACCAGCTTTTGGCTTTTACTTCAATGGGGAGCCATTGGAGGGTTTTGCACAGAGGAATTTCCTTGTATGTTTTAAAAAGATCATTATGATTACTGTGTGGAGAATAGATGGGAGGAGGGAAAGGATGGAAGTTGGCAAACAAAGCCTGTTGTAATAACATGGGCAAGAAATGGAGATGGTGAGGTTGGTCAGATTCTAAATACCTTTAGGGTAGAACTGGCAGGATTTTAGGATTAATTTGGATGTGGGTTGGAAGACAAAATGATGTATCAAGAATGGCTCCACGGTTTTTGATATGAGCAACCAGAAGAATGGATTTTATAATAAATAGAGTTATTTAACTTGTAGAGCTATTAAGGTGATAAATTCTGTGGGAAAAGCAGGTTTGGGATAAGGGTAGGGAAACCGGTTTAGCTTTGGACATTTTAACTCAAGATTTATCATAGACTTCCCAGTAGAGATGTTGGGTACACAAGTGGACATATAAGTCTGGAATTCAGGGAAGAGGTACAGGCTAGAGATAAAGTCTTAAGAACTGTTAGCATATAGAAAGTATTTAAGTCTATTAGATTGCATGAGATCACCTGGGGTGAGTACAGATTTAAAAAAAGTAGGTTGAGAGTTTTGAACCCTGGAGCATTCTTTCTTTTTGGGGTCAAGAAAATGAAAAGTAGTAGGCAGAAGAGATTGAGAAGAACAGCCAATGAAGTATGAGGAAATCAAAAGGGAGCAGTGATACAGAAGCTGGGAGAAGATGCCAGAATGTTTCAAAATTTATTACACAGAAGAGAGACGGACGATTGCTAAAGCAATGAACTCAATTCATACTGCTGACTGCTGGTTGAGTTAGGTTAGGACTCAGTTGTTTCTCCTGTGTGAGGTTCCCCGATGTGAAAAAAAGAAAAAAAAATAGGACTAAATTGTTTCCATTTATTATGGCAATTTGGAGGTAATTGATAAGTAATTTTGACAAAAGCAGTTTAGGTGTAGATGGGACAAAATTCTGATGGTGGTGGGTTCAAGAGAAAATGGAGAGGAGGTGGAGACAAAGTATAGAGGAGTTTTGCCGTAAAGGGGGCAGGAAAATAATGTGGTAGCTGGAGGGTACTTTGATGTAAAGGGAGAGAGAGGTTGGTTGGTTTGCTCATTAAAAGGGGAAATACTAAAGCATGCTAATGGTAATGATCTTATAGAAAGAAGAAAATTGATTATATAGGGGATAGAAGGGAGAATTGCTACACTAATATCCTTGAGTCAGTAAGGGAGATGAGATCCAGTGAACAAAGGAAGGAGCACAGAGAGGATTCATTGTCATGGAAGGGAAGGCAGAATATATGGGTATGGATGCCGTTAGGTTGTTTGTCATACAAGTGAAAGTTCATGGAGTTTTTTTCTGACTGCTTCTATTTTTTCAGCAATGTAGGAAGCAAGGTCATCAGCTAAGAGTGAGGAGGGGGAAGAGGTATGACATCCAGGAGAGTGGAAGAATGAATGGACTAAAAATGTAGTAGTAGGATTTCCAGGCATCATTGTATGAAAATGTAAGGGATTATTTTGATGAGTAGAAAACAAAGACTAGGAGTTTCTTACATTTGTTGATGGTCCACCTATGGAAGCCATGCTACAGGTTTTGAGATACAAAGAAGAATTCTGCCTTGCAGTATTTAAAATCAAATGTAAGTTATAAATAATAAACACATGAAAGATTCAAATAATAATTTAAGACAATGGAAGAGATATATGTGATAAGGAAACATATAAAACTGCTGAATATGTTTAAGGAGTTCAGAGGAAGGAGAGAGATGATCCATATGCAATGAACATGGGAGTGCAAATATCTCCTTGATGTACTGATTTCATTCCTTTGGCTATATACCCAGAAGTAGAATTGCTGGATCATATGGTAGTTTTATTTTTAATTTTTTGAGGAACCTCCAACTGTTTTCCATAGTGGCTATACTAATTTACATTCCCATCAATAGTGTAAAAGGGTTCCCTTCTCTCCAGATCCTTTCCTACACTTATTATCTTTCATCTTTTTGATAATAGTAATTCTGACAGTTGTTAGATGATATCTCATTGTAGTTTTAATTTGCATTTCCCTGATTATTGGTGGTGCTGAGTACCTTTTCATATACCTGTTGGCCATTTGTGTCTTCTTTTGGTAAATGTCTATTCAGGTCCTTTGCCCATTTTTAAATTGGGTTGTTTTCTGGATATTGAGTTGTTTGCATTCCTTATACATTTTTGGATATTATTCCCTTATCATATGTATGGCTGCAAATATTTTCTCCCATTCCATAGGTTGTCTCTTCACTTTGTTGATTCTTTCCTTAGCTGTGCAGAAACTTTTTAGTTTGATGTAGTTCCCTTTGTCTATTTTTGCTTTTGTTGCCTGTGCCTGTCCTATTCAAGAAATGTTTGCCAAGATCAAGGTCAAGAAATTTTTCTGTTTTCTTGTAGTAGTTTTACAGTTTCAGGCCTTATGTTTAACTCCTTACTCTATTTTGAGTTGATTTTTATAAACGGAGTGAGATAAGGGTCTAATTTCATTCTTCTGTTTACAGATACCCAGTTTTCCCAGCACAATTTATTGAAGAGACTGTCCTTTCCCCATTGCATAATTTTGGAATCTTTGTCAAAGATCAGTTGACTGTAAATATGTGGACTTATTTCTGGCCTCTCTACCCTGTTCCACTGGTCTACATATCTGCTTTTATGCCGGTACCATGCTGTTTGATTACTATAGGTTTGTAGTAGATTTTGAGATCAGATAGTGTGATGCCTCCAGTTTTGTTCTTTTCACTCAAGATTGCTCTGGCTATTCAGGGTCTTTTTGGTTCCCTATATGTTTTAGGATTATGTTTTCTCTTTCTATGAAAATGTTATTGCAATTTTGGTAGGGATTGCATTGTATCTATAGCTTGCTTTGGGTAGTATGGACATTTTTATGATATTCATTCTTCCAGTCCACGAACACAGGATATATTTCCATTTATTTGTGTCTTGTTCAACTTATTCCATCAATGTTTCATGCTTTTCCTAGTACCAATCATTCACTTCCCTGGTTAAACTTATTTCTAAATATCTTTTATGCTATTGTAAATAGGATTATTTTCTTTGTTTCTGTTTTGGACAGTTCATTGTTAATCTATAATAATCCTACTGATTTTTGTATGTTGATTTTGTATCCTGCAACTTTACTGAATTTGTTGATTAATTTTAATAGTTTTTAGTAGAATCTTTAGGGTTTTCTATATATAAGATTATGTCATCTGCAAATAGACACTATTTAACTTCTTCCTTTCTAACTTCAATGCCTTATATTTCTTTTTCTTGCTCGATTTCTCTGGCTAGGACTTCTAGTCCTAGGTTGGATAAAAGTGAACATCCTTGCTTTGCTCCTGATCTTAGAGGGAAAACTTTAAACTTTTCACTGTTGAGTATAATATTAGCTGTGGGCTTGTCATATATGGCCTTTGTTGTGTTGAGGCACATGTCTTCTATACTTAATTTATTGAGAATTTAATCATGAAAGGATTTTGAATTGTCAAATACTTTTTCTGCCTCTATTGAGATGATCATATGGTTTTTTATCCTTCATTCTTTCAATGTTGTGTATCATATTTATTGAGTGCATATGTTGAACCATCCTTGCATCCCAGAGATAAATCCCACTTGATCAGGATGAATGATTCTTTTGTGCTGTTAAATTAAGTTTGCTAGTATTGTTTTTTTGAGGATTTTTGCATCTATTAATATGATAATATATTCATTACAAATATTGGCCTATAATTTAATTTTATTGTAGTGTCATTGTCTGGCTTTGATATCAAGATGTATTCATAATATGAACTCTACAAGTTTTGGTGGAAGCATATCTTTTCAAGAGTCTTGAGTAGATACCTAGGAATAAAACTGCTGAATGAAATGATAATTCTTTATTTAAATTTTTGAGGAACTGCCAGACTGTTTTCCATAGTATCTGTACCTTTTTACATTCCTACCAACAATGTATGTTGAGGCCCATTGCTTTTAAATTCCAAATTTCTAGGATACAGAATCTGGTTGACCCTTATTAATCTCAGTATGAGCTCCCTTTGGGTAAGGTATATACTCTGTACTATATAGCTCAGTTTGGGGGTAGACAATGGGGTGTGGAAGTAGAATGGTCATGAGATACAGTTATGTATGCAAAGGCCCATTGTGTAATAGTTCTCAGAGAAGAAGGGATAGTCTGGGTGTTTTGGAGTCCTCCCTTCCTGTCTAACCTCCTTCTCACCCCTAGTATACTACCTTTAAAATAGCTCTGAATCATGCAAGTGGTCAGTTGTTGAGAATTTGTTATTTTTAAATTGAACTGAGCCTTTAATTTTACTTTAGGCCAAGGCACAAAACTCTCTAGTGGCCAGTTAAAAGTAACATGTTCACTTTGAATAGCTATTCTTACATCAAACCTGTCAGGCATATGAAAACTCCAACTCAGTGTGGAGCTGTTAACTGATATGTGCAAGATCATAAAGTGAGTTAGTGATCATTCTGGAATTAGCATTTGGAACTTCAGTGCTTGTATTCTCAGGCCACTTGTTGGTTAGAACCTTAATTATTGTCCTTCTTTGTTATTTTGGGACCTAAATTCCCATTCTTGACCCAAATTCCCCTTCCCATTCATTCCTTTAGGGAATTTGTAGACAAAACCTCACTTACACTTGCAAAATGAGTTGCTTTATAAAAATCCCCGAATGCAGTCCAGTCCATCTGTTTTCTCTTCTATATTAACTTATTTGTTTCAGTAAATCCCCAGACAGTCCTCAGAGATATACAGTTATAGAAAGAAAACTGATTATGAAGGAAAGATTTTAGGGTCATTGAGATTTATTCCCCCTATATGCAAAGTCTGTGTAATGTGTGTAACAGCCTGAGATCACCTTGGCATAAAGCATGGCTCACGTTTGAGAAGCTGATCATGCAGCCTGTGCATGAGGAGAATAGTAAGCAAAGGATTCCCACTACATAAGGTTTAACAATCAGGAGCTTAAGATATTGCGATGGAAATGAGGCTGGTTGTTCAGCATTTTAACTGAGCATTACTCTGGAGCTTGTCTCCTAGTATTAAGGCTCTCAAAAATTATTGATTTGAATTTAAATGGAGAGAGGGATTTAACATTTGCCTTGCTTTCTGTGAAAGTCAAGATAAATTTACACCAGCAAATCTGAACCTAAGATAGGCTGTGTGTGTGTGTGTGTGTGTGTGTGTGTGTGTGTGACAGAGTAAGAAGGACAGAGAGAGATATTAAGTGATAAGTATAGACATCTGAGTCTGTAAGGTTAAATAATGATGGATAGTAAAACTTAGATAATTTTGACTTACTCCACATTATTTGTAATAATTTACAATCATTCAAAGTTAGGCAGCTGAGTCCTCGTGGAATAGCAATTCAAATGTTACATGAGTCTGCTTCTCAGCCTATGAAGTGTGGGCTGTGTTGCTTCTGCCCTAATCCTGTCTCCAAGAAGGCTTCCAGACACAGCAGGTGACACTGATGGATGGTCCCCACCTGGCTCTTTATTGAAACTCCACATTGTACACAGAAAGGGTGAGATAGTTGATGCCTCAGTCAGGAGTGGATAGCTAACAGGGCAATAGAAACTCAACCCAAAATTGCTGTCACAGCAGCTTGTTCTAGCTTTTGGCTTTGAGGTACAGCTACATCGCTTTGTAATTCAACAAATGCGGTGCTAAGAGACTGCTCCATTAAGTGCATCTGTAACCAGAAATCAGATGATCTGGGGCCCAGCTCCAACTGGATCTCTGTGACCTTGGGAAGATTTCTCAGTGCTTTTGCGATTATTTCTTCATCTGCCAGAGTGATGGGATGGATGTTAGACTTTCCTAATCAGTATTGACTTGTATAATGCACGTGAAAGTACTCTGAGAAAGAAAAGAAAAGCTATCATCAATGCAATAAATCTAGACAGGTCAGAATTCCCTCAGGGGCATTTCCCCTTCTAGGGTGGGGAAAGAGGCAGAAGAGAACTAATGTGCTTCTGAAGCAGGTATCACATATTTTTTCTCATTTAACCCCATCAAGGTAGGTGTTATTATTCCCATTTTGCAGATGAGTTAACCGAGGCTCAGAGAAGATAAGTGACTTGCTCAAAGTTGCTTTGACAGTTGGTACTCAGCAAAGGCAAGACTGGAAGAAGTGTGTCTGACTCCAAAGCCGAGTCTGAACTAGGTGATCCTTACCTCATTGCTCAGCTCAACATTCGCTTCTACAATAGCAACCTATCTTCCTTCCCTTACGTCTGCCACTTACCTGTTATATGACCTTGGGGAAATTGACCCCTGTAAGCCTGGTTCCTCATCTGTAAAAACAGAATTAATGCTACTCTTCTTGCAGGCTTGTGTGAGGATTAAATGAGTTAGTCTATGTGCAGTGCCTGGGCAGGTGTAGGCACAGAGAAGCTGCCTCATCTCTCCCCACATCCAGGCCTTTTTTCTCATCCACACTGCTGACTCTACAGTGTCCCTCAGTTCAAGCTGTGCCTCAAGGCTTTCCTTCTCCCTTCAGCAAGAAGAATTAGAAAATGTCACTGCACATTATCTTTCCAGTTTTACTGACAAACATTTTTTGAGAAACACCCTTAGATATTTTCTAAATTAGCACCTAAGCAAGTTCTCTGGGGGAGAACTACTCTTCAGTGGAGGGAATGAATGTGGCTTGAGCTGTTGCTCAGTGACAGATGACTCAGGGCAGAGATTTTTGACAGCATCGATCATTTTATTTATATTTTATTAATAGCTAAAAGCCATAGCCTCATTATTTTATACTAGTGCCCATTATTAATTCCATTTAATATTTATCAATAAGTGAAATGTTAATAAAATCTGTGAAATAACATTATTTATTTCACTTTAAGATGATGATTTGGATGCACACACTTAACTCCCCTTCTTTCCACCCAAATTTCATGTAAGATGGCCAAACAGAAATTGAAAACATCTGCAACAGAGCTAGAGAACAGAAAATGATGCCATCATCAAGCCAGAAACTTTAAGAAATTTCTATAAGATAAAGTTTACAAAAATCTAGATTTAGGTTTTTACTGTATAGTAAGAAAACTCTTTGTCTTAATCTGTTTTATGTTGCTGTAACAGAATATCTGAGGCTGGGTAATTTACAAAGTAAAGAGGTTTATTATTTAGCTCATGGTTCTGCAGGCTGGGAAGTACAAGAAGCATGGAGCTGGCATCCTCTTGGCTTCTGGTGAGGACCTCATTGCTGCTTCATGATGGAAAGCCGAAGGGGAGTGGGCATGTGCAAAGAGATCACATGGCAAAGGAGGAAGCAAGAGAGAGAAACTGAGGAAGCCAGACTCTTTTTAACAACCCACTGTCATGGGAACTAATCCATTCCTGTGAGAGGGAGAACTCACTCACTCTAGCAGGAAGGCATTCATTTATTAGAGATTCACCCCCATGACTCAAACACCTCCCACTAGGTCCTACCTCCCTATGTTGCCACATTGGGGATCAAATGTCAACATGAGTTTTGAGAGGGACAAACCATATCCCAAATCATAGTACTTTTATTTTATGAATTTTTTATGAAAACTTTGTTGTGGGTTGAATTGTGTCCCCCTAACAGATATGTTCAAGTCCTTACTCCCAGGACCCATGAATGTGGCCTTATTTGGAAATAGAGTCTTTGCAGATGTCATCAAGCTAAAGCAAGCTCATACTGGACTAACACCCTTATAAGAGGTGAGAGATTTGGACATAGACACACAGGTAAGAAAGCTGTGTGACAACGGAGGCAGAGATTGGAGGGGTGCCACTGCAAGATGAGAAATGCCAGATTGCCAGCCACCACCAGAAGCTAGAGAGAGGCAAGGAGAGGTTCTTCCCTGGAGCCTTCAGAGGGACCATGATTCTACCAATGCTTTGATTTTGGACTTCTAGTCTCCATAACTGTGAGAGAATAAACTTCTATTGTTTTAAGTCATCCAGTTTGTGGTAATTTGTTATGGCAGCCTAGGAAACTATAATAATACAAGCTTGATTAAAAACTTTAAAAAATGGATTCAGGGAAGTATTGACTTAGTTGCAGTTCAACACATGTGAAGGAAAGGTTCGTCTGGAAAAGAGGTGGATGAGTTCCCTTAGCAGAGCCCCAGATAATCTCCAAGCTCAGAGTAACAGGGCCTCAAGCACATGTGGAACAAATCTGAACCCTACAAATGACCTTGGGAAGTTGGATCTTGACTCCACGTGGAACAACTGGGCAGGGTACTCCACCCTTGCCATGACCTGCTAAGTCAGGTACAATGGAGGCATCATCACAGCAGGTTCCTATTATTTGACAAATCTGTGCCATTCAGAGAAAGGGCTGGCATGGAGGACCAGACCAAATACAGAAAAGCATCCACCAAGCACAGGAGTAAACTTACTTGCATATGCTCTTTCCTAACTTCGGGTCACAAACTAAACTGCCAATCTTATAAAAATAAAACCACAAAAGTAGGAAAATTTCCTTTTCTTGTTTGTCTGAAACTAAACAGTTTGAATAGAGTTCCATACAATTTCTAATAAGCTACCTTTCAAATTCCAAAATGGGAATAAGGTAGACATTCATTCATTAAACTCAAATTTTTATTGAGCACTTACTATGTGCCATGCATTATACTAGGATGAGAGTTTCATTGAGAGGTAACATATGCAAATATCAGAAGGCAACAGAAAGAGTACCTGGTACAATTGAGGAGCTGCAAGTATGGGTAAACAGGGAAATAGGGTAAATAGGCCTGGGAAATTTTTCAATAATTACTCAAAATATTCAAATAAAGGAAGCCAGTCAGAGCAATGAAAGGAAATGACCCTTTGAAATGGACTTAGTCCAAAAAATCAGAAAAAAAAAAACTTAGATCAATCACCAATTATTTTTAATGTTTCAATACAAGATTGGAGAGGACACTGTATTTATGAAAACAGAACAATCTGAGATTAGGAAATATTGCCATAAGATCAGAAATATAAGCATTAAACTAAAATTTTAAATAAAGGCAGTAGAGAGAAAATTGAATACTACAGTAAATTGAATTGGTGAATTAGTTGATTAGGTTGAGAAATTCTCCCAGAAAACAGAAGAAAATATGCAAGCATAATTATATGCATATAAAGGAAAGATATACAGAGGATAAATCCAACAGAGCCAAAATACCAAAACAAGAAGGTAGCTAGATAAAAGGTAACAATAAAGAAATAATAGAAAAAAGGTTCTAAACTTAAAGAAACATTTGAGTCTCCATATACCTATATACCTTCTAGGTATCAAGTAAAATTAGTGTTTATACTCCCACACAGCCTAACACAGTTTTCTTCCTGCACTCAGGCAAAAATAAAAACAAACAAAACAGATTACCTAAAAAGGGGAAAAAATAAGTGTTTCAGCATACTGTTTTTCCATCATACTAATTGCTGGAAGATAGGAAATAATATATATAGAATTTTTTTTTTTTTTGAGACACAGTCTCACTCTTTTGCACTGGCTAGAGTGCCGTGGTGTCTGCCTAGCTCACAGCAACCTCAAACTCCTGGGCTCAATCAATCCTCCTGCCTCAGCCTCCCAAGTAGCTGGAACTACAGGCATGTGCCACCATGCCTGGCTAATTTTTTCTATATATATTTTTAGTTGTCCAGATAATTTCCCTTTATTTTTTAATAGAGACAGGGTCTCACTCGTGCTTAGGCTGCTCTCGAACCCCTGACCTCAAGCTATCCTCCCGTCTTGGCCTCCCAGAGTGCTAGGATTACAGGCGTGAGCTACTGCACCCAATTTTGATGGGAAAAGTTACATGAAAATTTCTTATTCACTTTATGCATGAGGGCAATAGAAAATGTATTCTAAGATATCCGAAAACTCATTAAGTTTTCCTCTTCCTGAAAAATTTCCTTAAAGAAGTCCTATAACAATTCAAGAAAGAAATAAAAATAAATAACTCAAATTGGAGGAAGCCAGAGAATGACAGAACTTTTTGTAAGGAATGAGTGAACCAGTAAAATTTAGTATAGTGTATGTATAAACAATTGCTGTTAAATGATAACCTGTATCTAAAAAGATAATTTATTTAGATAAAAACTTGGGAGTGTAGAGGAAGATGGAAGAAATGAATAGAAGCTCTGCAAGGACATGAATTTTGTCTGATTTGCTTACTACTTTATCCCCAGGCTTAGAACAGTGCCCAGCACATAGTAAGTGCTTAATGAATGAATGAAAAGTCTGCTAAATCTCTATAATCAATTAGCATGAAAAGCCCCTATTAATCAATAATGAAAAGACAATTGGATAGAAAGATGAGATAAAAACACAGTTGTGAAGAAAAGAAAAGCCAAATGGCTAAAGAGAAAAAAGAAAAGATGCTCAGCCTAACTAGTAGTCAAGAAAATGCAAATTAAAATAACAAAGCTGTACCAATGCCCATCTACCAATCTGATTGCTAAAGATCAATATGTCTGACAATATCAAGTGTTGGTGACTATATGGGGAAACAGGAACTCAGTATATTGGTGAGACTTTAAATTGTACTAAAAATTTGGATAATTTGGCAATCCAGGCAGGGGTGGGGAATCTGAGATCTCAAGGCCACATGTGGCCCTCCAGATCCTCAAGTGTGGCCCCTAGACTGAATCCAAACTTCACAGAACAGGCTGGGTGGCATGGCTCATGCCTATAATCCTAGCACTCTGGAAGGCTGAGGTGGGATGGTCATTTGAGGTCAGGAGTTCTAGACCAGCCTGAGCAAGAGCAAGACTCTGTCTCTACTAAAAATAGAAAAAATTAGCCGTGCATGGTGGCACGTGCCTATAGTCCCAGCTACTCAGGAGGCTGAGGCAGGAGGATCGCTTGAGCCCTGGAGTTTGAGGTTGCTGTGAGCTAGGCTGACATCATGGCACTTTATCCGGGGTAACAGAACAAGACTGTCTCAAAAAAAAAAGACCAAAAAAAAAAAAAACCAAACTTCACAGAACAAATCCCTTTATTAAAAGAATTTGTTTTATAAAATTTGGATTCAGTCAAAAGGCCACACTCAAGAATCCAGAAGGCCAAATGTGGCCCCAAGGCCACAGGTTCCCCACCCTTGCTTGAAATGTTCCCCACATGACATTAAGTATTATTTGTAATAGTGAGAAAGCATTGGTAGGTGTGTTGGGGAAGATTTCGATTTGAACAATAGTTGAATGGTGCTACTGGTATTTAGCACCTGGGGCAAGGATGCTAAACATCTATAATTTGCAGGTCTGCTCCCACACAATAAAGAATTAACCAGCTCCAAATGCCAATTATATCCCTTTGAGAAATAGTGAGTTAGGAATTGCATTCTGCTAAGGGTAACAGAAAATGCTACAGTGGTTTAAACACATAAGCACTTTCTTTCTCTTATGTATCAGAAAGTCTGGAGGTTGTGGGCATTGGTTCAGTCTCTCAAGGATATCAGGACTGTGTTTCTATTTGCCTTTCCCTCATAGGCTCACAACCATTGCTAAAGTTCTAGCCATCAAGTCCAGTGTCCAACAGGAAGAAAGATGGGCTGGAGAAGGAAAGGGCAATATCTATATTTGGAAAGCAAGACTTGTCCAGAAATCCTCAGCAGACTTCTACTTAAGTTTCATTGTACCACATGGCCTTGCTTTCTGCAAGAGAGTTTAATTTCTGGCTTTGCAGATACTAGAGGAAGGAAAGGTTTGGGAAAAAAAAGATTTGGAACGGGTGTTAAGTAAACCAACCCACAGTATTTGCTGCAAAAGTGAGTAGGTTAAATTTTCATACTAAAGTAAAAAGAGTGGGTATATCAAGGTTCACTGAGGAAAACAGAAACCACTCTGAGTATTTAAAACAAGCCAGGTATGGTGGAACACTCCCATAGCACACACAGCTATTTGGGAGGCCGAGGTGGGAGGATCACTTGAGGCCAGGACTTTGAGGCTGCAGTGCCCTAATATCACATCTGGGAATAGCCGCTATACTCCAGCCAGGGTAAAATAGCAAGATTTAAACTGAAAACAAAGGGAATTTAATGCAGAAAGTTGGTTACACAAAGGGTAGAAGAGCAGAGAAGCTAAATAGGAGACAGTTAGGTAGGCCCAAAGATTACAGCCTCAGGAAGCCACTACCTGCTCAATATTGGAAAGACAAAGGGAGAAGGCAGAATTGCTAAGGTCACTTAGCAGAAGCTGGAACCAGGACAGGCCCATCCATTAGGAGCTGCAGCCAGAGAGATGCTGCAGCTGTTGCAGAGAACAACAATGAAGCTAGGGGGAGAGAAATAGCTTGGCTTATCTCTTTCTCCCTCTGGTTCTTCTGTTGGCCAAACCCAGCTAGAATCCAGCTGAGTCTGTAGGCACCTCACTGTGATGCAGAACTGAGCAAGAAAAGGACACGCAATAAATCAGAGAGCAAACAGGTCCAGAACCAAGTGTACTAGGTCGAAACAAAACATACCTTTATATAAAGTCAAGATAGGTATGGACAGTAAAAGTAAATCAGGGGTGACAAAATTAATATCAGATGGTGATATAAAATTCAAGGCTCAGGACATTACATGAGATGAAGAAGGGGTTTGTTCTCCCTCCCTTCCTTCCTTCTTTCCTCTTTCTTATTTTCTTTCTTTTTTTTTTATTGCTAACAGGTGCGATCCATAACAAAGACAGAAATCATTGAAACTCTAAGTGCTCAATAGTATGGCATCATATATATCAAAACCTCTTAGGGATACAAAGAGAAATCTATAAGAACTACACATAGAGGGTGACTTTAACCTCTTTGATAGATCAAGAAAGTGAAAGTAAATAAGAGCACTCAACAATAGTTCACATTAAGATATATGGCAGCAGCCAAAACTAAAATCAGAGATATTCACAGTTTTAAGTGCTTTTATTAATATACAAGAAAAATGAAAATAAATGGATTCAATTATTGTTTCAATTCAAGAGAACATAAAAAAACCAATATAACTTTAGGAAAGCAAAAGAAGTCAATAAAAATAAAAACAGAAATCAATACATTTAAAAGAGTAGAATTGATAAATTTGCCAAGAGCCTATTTCAAAAAGATCAATAAAAGACATAAACTCTCAGAAAGCCTTATCACAAAAAAGTGAGCAAAGACCCAAACACAGAGCATTAAGAATAAGAACAATAATATAACTGTAGATATTGAGATCAAACACATTGTGAAAGCCATTCTGTATATGAATTAATCCTAATACATTTGAAAATCTCAATGACAACAGTGACATTATAGTGAAAGAAAAAATTTACACAATTTAACGAGGGCTCACTATGGTTCTTGAGGCCTTGCAGTTATACTCTGTCATGGAACCAGTAGTTCTTATATATGACATCTATCATGATGTGATGCAAGTGAATTTACTGAATGATTTCCCCTATTATACTATAAGCTTCCTGAGGGCAAGGACCATGTCTTATTTGACTCTGCCTGTCCAGTATCTAACTAAAGAATACACTGCAGATGCTCATGTGATGTTTGTTTAAAAAATTTCTTCTTTCCTCCCTCCCTTTTTTTCTCCCTCTGCCCTTACTTTTTTCCATCTTTCCTTTCCTTCTCCAACACCCTGAAAAATAACCAAGAATCAAGATCCATTTAGCTTAAAATAAAGAGCACCCTATTTATCTCACTCTTTACATCCTATTGATGATCTATTAAATTCTCTATAGATCCTGTTGCGTTTCAAAGGAGACATGTATATGTAAGTTCCTGTGTGGAGTCCACAGAGGGTTCCTCTGGGGCAACACTGCTTATCAGGAGCTGCCCAGAGCTGGTGACTCACAGAATGGCCCAGCAGGCCCTGGCTGTTGCTAGGAAACCATGGTTCCCTTGTGGAACCCAGCACCACACTTGCAGGTTGTCCCTGATAACTTAGAGGAAATGAAGAGCTGTCAGAAAAGGTGGAAGGAAAAACAAAAAGCTAAAATGAAGAAAGTAATTTTCCTTGCCCAGCACTAAATGACAAGTATCTATGGGGATTAGAGACAAAAATAGTCAAAAGAGAGTTTGGCACCATTAACAACAAACACTTTTTGCTCTTGCTGCTTTTGATGTTGTAAAATGTGCTGCGAGAACATGGCCGAGAAGGCGTCTGTTCTGCAGACAGTCTTGGGGGTTCTGGAACTTTGGTTGTGGCAGGGTCTGGGGAAGTGATGGAGGGTTCTCCCTCAGGATCCCTGTCCACACTCTTGATTTGGAGCTCTCTGGCTGCCTACTCAGCTGACTTTTGCAAGTGATTGCCTGCCTTGGCTTCCAGCACACCTTTGACCAATTGCAAATCAGTGTTGCCCAGATACAACCAGAGAGGAAACAGCAGAATAATAATAAAAGCATACAGCAGTGGTTCTCAAATTTGTGTATCCGAATTACTGGGGTTTGTTAAACATAGATTGCTGGGCCCTACCCCAGAGTTTCTGATTCAGTAGCACAGGTGGGGGGTGAAAATTTATGTTTCTAATTAAGTTCCCAAGTGACACTGATGCTGTTGGTTCTGTGACCATACTTTGGAAACCTCTGCCTTAGACGATTAGACCTTATAGGAAATTGACAAATCATTTAACTGGTAAAGAAACAGAGGTCCAAGGAGGGGCGGTGGATAGCCCAAGGTCACTTAGCTACTGGTGGTGGGCTCAAACTCAGACTTCCTGAATTGAACACGAGTGCTTTCTCCACTATAAAATGCTGTCCAAGCTGTGCCTCTTTAAAAATTCTCCAAAAGACTCCAGATGGCTGCCAACAGGGGTGGTCCTATCAAGTGAATGCCAAGTTGCTAAATCCAACCCCGATAGCGACAGCTTTGAATATGAAGCCAGAGACAGTTTGCAAAAGCCTTTGTGTTCTTCGCAGCGTTGTCTCTCATCTTTCTAAATACTGCAGATAGAAAAGGAAGCATGTTGAGGAGGAGCAGACACAGCTAAGCAGGGCTCCGACACATTTCCAAAAGGCATGCCTCCAGGGCCATGCTGCCAAGCTAGGGCTGCTGATGGGAAGCCCCACTGGCTTTGGACTCAAAGCACAAGGCAGGCCCTCCCCTGCCCGCCCCCTACCCCAGCCTCTGTGTGTGCTAAGATGGCTTCAGAGATATACTTAAAACAAAAAACAAACACTCATTCTTTCCACATTTGCTTGAATATGGGCTTCATCAGCCATCAAGGCTAATTGTAAGCTGTAGGATGCAAAAAGAATTAAAGTCAGCCAAACAGCATTTTATTAACAAGGCCTGGCTAGAGCAAAACTAGGATGAGCACAGAGTTTGTCTTTGGCTCCCCTGGTCTCCTCTTTGACCCTCTCATGACTCTCCAAGGCCCTCCACTCTTCTCTGCCCTCCTTGATTTCTATTCTTGTAAGACCTTGTTCTTCATTTACTTTCAGCTAAACTCTGCTGAGGTATGAGATGAAAGAAACTTAAGGGTTTGTTTGCCCATGGGTCTTTCAATTTTAATAAAAGACATTTGAAAATTAAATACCCTTTGATGCTTAAAGAAAATGAAGCTCTAATAATGAGATTTTGGATATAATGTGGGAGTAGAGGGGGAGAATCACTAAGAACGAGGACCTTTCCCTGAATTCTTTATACTGTACCTCATAGGTGGCCACAATTGGTCTCCCACTAAGGCTGAAGCTTATCTTGTGCATTGACAATACCAACAGAGGCTAATAATGCCTTACGAGCCATCCCTTGAATTTCGAGTGCTTCTATTCCCACAAAAACTTTGTTTCCACTAGATGGCATTCAGATAGGGCTGGTGGACAAAGTCTTATTCCTATAGCTTAATGATTCTAAGAAAAATGAAGTAGAAAGTTCCTCCTTCTTGCCAGTATTTTAACTTTGTCCATGTTGTCTCCGCCTCATGGAGTGAACTGTATGTTTGTGACTGCTTTTGAGTGAGTACAGAAATACATGACATTTTACTTGTGTATGGCACTTCATAGTTTTCAATGTGCTTTGCACACATTATCCTCTGTGAGCTTACTTCTTGAATTTGTGGAAATTATCGTTTCCATTTTACCTCTAGGAAACAGAGGGTCAAATACACCAGCTAGAAAGTAGCAGAGCTGGAACTTGAATCTAAACCTTTTTATTTCTCATTCAAAATAGACCATATTTCATCTAAAAACAGTAAATCAGGGATGTATGATAGAGAAGACAGAAGTTAGCTGACTGAGTGGGCAGAGAAACCCTTAGAGGACTAACTGAAGTTGGGAAGTGAGTCTGGTCAGCACATGAAAATAGAGAGAAGGGGGACATTATGGTGGGAGCCCTCCCTCTGGTGATACCAGTGGATGCCATGATTTGTGTGCCTTAGGTCCAGAGTAGTGGGGTGGACAACATAGTGTAGTCTGTAACTTGCAGGAAGGCAGGAGATTAAGAAATGTAGGTTGGACTGGCAGAGAGGAAAGATAGAGCAGAGGATTTTGCTTCTGAGACTTGACTCATGCAACCAAGACAAGTCCTGCCAAGGGGAGGCTGCTTCTAAATCACATTTGGGCTGGGAATGCAGAATGTCTGAGCACATAGAAGGGCTTGTGCTGACCGATATTTCCCAGGAATTATCTGTACATTGTCTACTCACTGCTCAATACAAGTGTTATACAGTGGTGTGTTTCATTAATATTGCCTTGTCATAGAGTACTTGTCCTCTATTTCAGATGTTCCCAGGGATGCTGGGAGAAGGGGTTACGTTAACCAGCAATATCCCATGTATTTGATTACTCCTGGGAAATTAATATAGCGATAGCATTGACTAAGGAAGTAAGAGAAGAAGGAAGGCATTTCTGGTGTGTGGATTAACAGGCACAAAGGTACTAAAATGGGAATGAGCTTAATCTGTGGGAAAGAATAAAATCTCCTGCCTTGTCAAAGTGGAGAGTCTGGGAGCAACAGAAAGTAAGGTTGGATGGGTAACTGGAGACTGGATTATAGGGCCTGGTATGCCACATTGCAGAGGGCCGCCTTGACAGTGGCATTTGGGTGTCACTGGAGATTTCAGTGTCATTCTAGGTGATTATTTCAGCAATGCACAGGATGGCTGGGAGTGGGGAGAGTCTGGGGGCAGAGAGAAAAGACTTAAGGATACTGGAGTAATTTTTGTATGAGGTAATAAAGGGCTGAACTTGTGTGGAGATGGAGAGGAAGGACAGATGCGAAAGATACTAAGATGAGTCCCTTTTCTTGCCAATGAGAAAGTCAATTGTTTGTTGATCATGTTGTCCCTATGGGGTTTTCCTGCTATGCTCTTAACCTCACATTCTTGCTGCTTGTTTTCTCAACGTGGTCTCCTGTTGTCTTAATGGAGCAGTGGAGCTCTGCTCATTAAAACTATGCAGCATTTTACAAGTATCACTCATTTTAAGTAACTGATTTTATAGCATTTCAAACCTGCCAAGTTGATAAATTAGGCACTGTACTATTTTACACAATCTGGAGTCTCAGATTTAGGGAATTTTGAAAATTGGCAAATCCTGTGGCAAATGGCAGCACCTGCTGGCAAATATGATATTACAGGCTGACTCTAGTAGACAGTGTAATGGCCCAGAAAATGATGAACAAAGAGAACAAAGCTGCAGGAGCTGGAAGCCTTGAGGAAGGGAAACCATAGGCTTGGGAGAAATTAATGTATTCTGAGGAAAGATGGGAAAAGCAATCGGTGATGGCAAGAAAACCCAGGGAAATCAATTCAGAGAATTTTTTAAAGACCCTAATGTGTGTCTATCACTATGCTAGGTGCTTTGAACAATATAAATGTGGTATCAGACAAGGTTCCAGACCTCATTGGCCATTATACATCTAGAATGATACATTCCAAAGATTTAAATATTGCAACAAGTTCCTTTAGGATAACATTACAACTAGCATTTCAAGAGTCTGACTACCCTCCCCAAACCTTCTTCAATAATAATTTTGTATTTAATGTATTTGAGAATTATTTTCTTAGGAATTATTTTCCCTGTGAAAACAATTTTTCATATCATACTAGAAATTGGTGTATGTGTATGAGAGGGGACATGGATTCACTTTACAGCCCTTGCCACATTCTGTAAAGTCAGGTTTCCCACACTACATGATTCAAGGAAAATAACGAAAGTCTTTGTAAGGTTTGGTCATAGATTTCCGGGGAGAGTGGTGTGCAAGAAACCTCCATACCTTCTTGTTTGTTTATATTCCACCTTTTTTTTTCCAGAAAGAATTTAAGACATCTTAAGGTAGACAATGGTCAGAAAAGTGTAAAGAACTAACCATGTGCAAAACTTTATACTAGCTATGGGAAAGGATAAAATGAGACATGACACATAGCAACTACCCTTAAAGAATCTGGTTGGGAAGATGGGAGTAGATGTAAAAAGTTAATGAATAAAAGATTATCTATCAAAAATGTAATATATTAAAGAGCATAGTTTCTGGAGCTGACTGACTGGATCAAAATCCTGTCTCTGCAGTTCTCTAGCTGGGTAACCTTGGGCAAATTAGATAAACTCTGAATTTCTGACCCATAAAAGGGGGATGATAATAGTACCTACCTCTTAGTGTTGCTGTGAGTTTTAAATAGGTTAATATGAAAGCAGTATACAGAGCCTGGCATATAAGTAAGCATAATACCTGTTAGCTACTATTATTATGAAAAGTGGTAAATGAGTGGCATATTCAGCAATCTCTGCAGGAGTTAGCTGGAAATTCTTTTGGGAAATAGTGACTAAATAAAGAAATAGTGTTTAGAAGAAAAGAGCACAGAAAGATGAACTGGGGAGGCTTACTGGAAGGGTGGTGGTAGTTCATATAAGCTGAGTTTTTGAAAAGAAGTAGAATTTATATAAAAGAAGAGGCAATCAGAACACCCTGAGTCATAGTACAGAGACAGAAATGCTTGTAGCCTGTTCCAGGGATGGGAAGAGAAACTGATCTGGATGGAGCAGTGTCGGCATAGTGGGGAAGTAGTTGAAGCCCTATGTTGGGATGATCATGTAAGGCCTTGAAAGCTGGGCTAAGTCAGAACTTTACTCTGAAGACTCAGGAGCCACAGGTGGGTTTGAATGGGATAACATGGCACACTAGGAAAATTAATCTGTGCTATCAGGATGAAGGATGCAAGGCCAGGAGACTGGTCAGAGGTTAAGTCAGTATAAGACCAGAAGTGCAACAATGAGAGTCTGGACAAGGGGAAAGGCAGATAGAAGGGTGACGAGATGGACTTCACTAAGGAAGACCTGACAACACTAAATATAGGGACCAAGGGAGGGGGTAAGGAGATCCTACTGTTTGAGGCTGAAGACGTTGGAATAGTTGAGATATTATTCAGTGAGCTAAGGAGGATGTGGCTGGGGATGCCACAGATGATAAGTTTTATTCTGTACATGTTGATGTTGAAGTGATAGAAAAAAAATGAACCTTCATAATGTCTGGGGCAATTTCTATCAAAAGTCTCAGACAAACGTCCTTAGCAGTTCTAGGGAAGAGGGGCCCTTTGTATATGCACTACATCCCTAGACAAAAATCCAAATAATTTTCTTAACTTTTCATTTTTGTGAATGTAATGTTATGGGACGAGCGATTTCACTTCTTTTAGGCTAAGTCTGGATAGTGTCTGTCTGAGTTGCTCAAAAAGCACTTGAGCAATGTATAGTTTTCATCATTATTAGCACTAAGTCTGGCCCATCCATCTGGCTAATTCACATTCGGTCTTTTGTGCTGGCTTTCTGCCTGAGGACCCCAATGTCTCACCTTCCAATTTAGCATTAATATTAATGATGACTGCTAGAGCAGAAAATCAGATCAGCATGCAAAGTCATAGATCTGTTCCCTGAAGAGTTGCTGGTTTACTCAAATGCGAAGGTCTGGGGTGTTTTTGTCCTTCAAATGAAGTCTGGTGATGAAAAGAACTCCTTTCCTCCAGTGAAAGGCTGATGCCATTAGAGATGGTTTGCTCTTTGCAACCTCATTTAGCAGTGCACTAACCAGTGGTTCATTAAGCTATAAGCAGCTGTGTAGTGGCACCAGAGACTTCTGAGGGCACTGGGCTGAGATAGTGGCTTCACTGTTTAACTTCTGAGTCTGGGGCCATTTAGAGCTCTGTAGGAAGAACAGAATAGAAAGTGCACTGAAACTGAACATGGCCTGATTTGCCCTAACATTGAATTAAGCCTATAGGCTCTGAAATACAGAAATAGTAATAACATTACACATAAAACAAGATGGGGTAAAGTTTGCAAGGAATCATTTGTTTTCCCATTTCAAGGTTTGAGTAGTCATATGTAATGGGGTAGAAAGTAAAGTAGAAATAAAAATTCTAATCTATAGCCTGGCCAAATTGTGGTTAAATGCATTTCTGTGTGTCTTAGGCTTTTACCTAATTTTTTTTTCCTATGTGGTGTTGTGGATGGGTTCAAAATTATCCTCAGGTTATGGAATTTTTCTGATGTACAATCTGTTCACCTGTTCTCCTTCCACTTATAAGTCAGCAATGCCCCCAGTGGCAGTGAGCACAAATAGCTCAATATGTTTTGAGTCATACTTTCCATTTTTATAACTTTTGCTTGTTTTATAGTCTAATTTTAGGCCTGGCTTATTTTTTCCTTTCTGAGTGCTATATTAATAAAACTCACAATGCCTTGACGGTAGCAAAGCATCAAATATTCAATGAATGACTGTTTCATAATCATAGTAGGTAGGAAAGAGCTCAGGAAGAAAGCTGTTCCCCCACTATCGTGATGTTATTGTGCAAGCAGTATAGGCACAAGAGTAAGGCACATTCAAGTTCCAATTCCATGTGACCATATGCTAATTACTTAAACTATCTGTATCTTAATTTGCTTATCTGCTAAATGGGTGAGTATGATCTTCATAGAATCATGGTGAAGAATGAAGAGATAACATATGAGAAATGCCTAACATAATAGCATATTAATAGGGCCTTAGAAAGTCTTTGCTGAAGAAACTAATAACTCCAAGGGACAATTTCAGAAGACACGGACAATATTCCAAATACAGCAAAGTTTCTGAAGTGCCATGCTGATGATATATCCATCATGGTGCTAGATACATATCATAATCTTCTCTTTCCATATACATTTTTAATTGCTAGATTTGTGATGAAAGGGAACTTGGATATATCCTAAAACGATGTGAAGTCTTTCTAAAGGTGAATTTAAAGGGATTAACTCTCTTCTTATAATAACAAGGCCAATAGCAAAACTGGGCTGTATAAGGTACATTCCAACTTGCCATGAGAACTTAAGATTGCTTAAAATGATGAATAAACAAAAAAGAACCCACGTGAGGAGAGCTGTATGAAAACTTCAATGTCTTGAAAGAGCATGTGCAGATGATACTGTGGTATCATGGCCTGGAGATTGGACTACTGCCTCCTTGAGAGCCACCAAGGATGTGCATGTTCTCTTGGACTTCCCAGATCATTCGTGGGTATAGTGCCTTTAATCAGGATGAAGAAAGATAGTATAATGCACCTATTTTTGTTTTAGGGCTTAATTAATTTTTCTTTCCAAAGTAGTGAGGTACAATTATTTCTGGGAAAGAAGAGGAGCTTCATGCTGAGAGGAATGTTAGACAAGGTGGCCTTTCCTGTCAATTATCCATAACTCAAGCCATCAGAGAACAGAGACAAGCTCAGAACTAATAAACAAACCACTCAATACATAAGGTAAAAATGGAAGCCCACAGAATACTTTTGACCAAATATTCTTTAAACTTAATGTTAGCCATGAAAATTGAGCATGTAGTACTTAGGAAGACTAACTCAACAAGCATCAAAGCCAGTAGGTACATCCAAAATGTTACAATGTTATAATTTAACCCCTCTTTTATTGAAAGTTTTGGCTCACTTCTCAGTCATGCAGTTTTTTTGGATCCTAAATCTTAATTCATATTACCTCTCAAAGGGAGAAACTTACCATTTCTCAACATTAAACACACACACTAAAAGCTGCCTTACTAGGTATTAGTATTAAGGTACCTTCTTTTTAGCAGTCAGCTGGAGTGTCTGTTTTCTAGGTGCAGTTCCAAACTCCTGGACAGAGTTATGAGGCTGTATCCAACTTACTTGTAACTACTCAAACATGACAATGGGGAACTCCTGAAGATGGCAGCAGCACTTTAAATTTCAGCAGCCTAGAAGGGCCTGTGGTTAACACAACCAGAAATCAAATGATGCCGGCAGTCTCCTGTGTGTTGCCCCTGCTCTGCCACCAACATTTTCAGCCACTATTTCAGATTTTAACTTTGCCTCTTTGAGCCTTGCACAGCATAGAGCATAGAGAGAAGGACTTACAGCTTGAGAATTTTGTATCTAATCCTCTTTTTATCAAAGAAGGAGGGAATTTTTAAAACTTTAAACACCACCAGCCCCTCCACTTTTCTTGTAAATGTGGATTCTTTCTACACTTGAGTATGAAACTGGAGGAATAAAAACAGAGGTTGCAGATCATTCACTGATTTTTAAAATGATATTACTCTCTACTGGCTAGCTATACTATTACTCAAAGAATGAGCAAATTATTCTTTCTGCTTTCTGTTGCCGAAATGCCCATTAAAGAAAATTAATGTTTATTCTGTAATTGCTGAAAACTATGAGTTGTAATGCCTGTGTGCAAGAGGTGTCCCTGAAAATAAATTTGAGTTTTTCCCATTTGATTTGGAAAGCTATATTACTCATATAATTTTCTTTGTGGAGCTAAAGATCTAAAACATATTTTCTGGGCTGATTATTACATTTATATTTAAAATTATTCTTAACTTAATTAGATATTTAAATTGTAAAGGCAATATGAGCTTATATAAACAAACAATTCAGAAATATATATAGAAGTTAATAATCTTCCTGCTCTATCCTACTTCCTCACATATCTGGTATCTATGCTCAATAAAACAAAAGAAGTAGGATTGTATTGTACACATTATTGCAACTTTCCCTGGATCAATAGATATAAATTGAACTCATATAATAGCTGCATACTATTCCATAGTATAGATATAACTTAATTTATCCAAGCGTAGCTCCTATGATGGTCAATTATGCTATTTCTAGTTTTGTCATCACCACAAACAATGCTGCAATTTCACGTGTAGCCTTATATTACTGATAGCCCAGAGTCTCCAAAGTGGAATGTTGTGCAGAGGATTTTGTGTACTGTAAATTTTAGTGCATACTACCAGATTACCTTCCAGAATGCTTGCAACAATATGAGTGTTCATTTGCCCACATCCTTACCAGCACTTGATGTAACCTATATTTAAAATTATTTTGACAATCTGTTGGATAGAAACTGGTATCTTGTTTGAATTGGGATTTCCATGGCAAGACTGCATAGCATAGTATCTAAGAGCATGGACCTAGAGCCCAACTGCCTGGCTGTGCCGTGTATTAGCTGCACACTCTGTGACCTTAGCAAATTACTTAACTTCTTTGTACCTAAGTTTCATCATTCCCATAGAAAATGGGAAAAATAATAGTGCCTACCACGTAGGATTATTATTGGGATTAATTCAGTTAACATTTATAAGGACTTAGAATAGTGCCTGGTGCTTAGAGCAGTGCTTGACACATAATTACTATATGAACTAAATAAATTCATTCTAGTGATAGTGAACCTCTTTTTATACATTTATTAACCATTTGCATTTCTTCTACTAAATATGAATGTCAAAACGTTTAATTTTTAGTATAAAGAAGTGAATGGATTTTTTTTTCCACTTTTGAAATTAGATCAATCCTACAAAAAAGCACAGTACCCCTTACCTCCCTTCATTGGGAAATATTTCACTGCCTGGAAATGCCAGATGTGGAGTAGAATTTGCCTAAAATGTTTGAAAAAGAAGGAAAATAGAAAGGCTTTTGAAAAGAGAAGCAGAATTTTCTAAGTAAAAGAACATTAGTAGGGAATTAATACCTACTAATATAAGAAATGATTTGAACTTTTCTTCCCTAATAGGTGAGACCTCAGTTTACCTGGATAGAGATTTAAGTCTATTATAGGCTTTTCAGAGAGAGAGAGATGAGGCAGTTGGAAATCAATTTAATTGCCAGGAGTATAACATTACAGGTGAAAAAGAGTGAATTTGATATCTTGCATTTCAGGATAGCTCAGCTTTCCTGTTGAGATTACTAACCACATACCTCCCTTCTCAACTGGTTATTTTTCACTTGGGTTTGTACTCTACAGGGAATCTTGTATTATTTATCAGTCACATAAATCTAAAAACATCCAGCATCAGGCTTGCTTAAATGTCAGAGACAACTATTTCTTGTGTTCTTTTTCTCAGCTTCTATCAGCAACATGCTCTTTTTATGTTTTTCTACACTTTCAGTACGATGGAGAGATGCTCTTTCATAAGGCATTGGTTTCCGTCTGTTTCAGTTAAATTCAAATTTGAGTAGTTATATTCCATTTCAAAATTATGAGAGAGAAAGGAGAAACAGAGAGAGGGAGAGGCTTGACAGAGGCAGGGGTGAGGTGAAGGGAGGTGGAGACTTTTTAAACCACTCTCATTGGCATTTTTGCAGTATTCTTAGTCAACATCAAATTGATTTTTATCAACCGTAGAAATAATGATAAGCAAAATGAGAATGTTTATGGAAATGCCCTTCCTTCATAATCTCAACTTGGAACATCCTGATCTCCTACCACCATCTCCTATTTTTCCAGCTCATAGCCTCTAGTAGTCAGACTCCAACAGCTCTTGGACCCTTGACTCTATTACCCGTGCAATGATCATTACCTCCCTCATGTCTTGACTTCCCTCCTTAATAGGCTGTCTTATTCTCTTCAGGCTGCTGTAACAAATACCTTAGACTGGGTACCTTATAAACAACAGAAAAGTATGCTCACAGTTCTGGAGGCTGGGAAGTCCACGATCAAGGTGCCAGCACACTTGGTGTCTGGTGAAGGCTCTCTGCTTCATAGATGGCCCCTTCTTGCCACGTCCTTACATGGCAGAAGGGGCAAATAAGCTCCCTCATGCCTCTTTTATAGGGGAATTAATCCCAGTCACAAGGGCTTCACCCTCATGACCTATTCACCTTTCAAAGGCCCCACTTCTTAAGACTAGCACATTCATATCAACATGAATTTTGGAGGAATACAAACATTCAGACCATAGCACAAGCTTAGATCCTATAGCTCACTACCAGAATCATTTTCTGGCATATATTCTCAATTCTCTTGCTCCTTTCTATTCCCATCATCCTGCTCTGAATTAATTACCACAAACCTCAAGTGGATTGTGCAGTCAGTCAGTCTTACAGCATTTCCTTTGTCAATTCATTCCCTCCCTCCATCCTAGACCATCATCTCATACTTTCTTCTCTTCCCTCCAACCTCCGGCACCCCTCCCTACTCTTCACTCTCAGCTCATGACCTAATTTCTTATTTCCCTGAGAGTATATGAGCAATCAGAAGAGAAATTCCACATGCTCTCACCACCAGAACTCATAACCTAGCTGCATCTGTGCCCACAAACCAGTTTTCATTGTTGTTGCTCTGGGAGAAATATCCCTGGCCCTCTGAAGGAGAGTTCTTCCACTCGTGTGCTGGATTCTGCATATCCAGCCTGACTTACTCAAGGACAGCACTTCTGCAATTTCACATTCTCTCTCCTGCATGATCAGCTTCCTTCTCCTTGATCTTTACCATCAGCATACAAACATGTTCCATATCCTATCTTTAAAAAATTTTTCAATATAGGTGTTGATCAAAAGCTTTACAAACAGATTACTGTATAGTCAATTTAATAAGGGAAAATATTACATGAAAAGGTCCAAAACATGAAGCTGGCTCCTTTCCCTTAGTGAAGTATAAAACATTTGTTCAAAGCCCCAAATAAGTGACACAGAAATAGACATTCTATAAAACAGGCTAAAGCAAATCTTGTTGATTTATATATTTGAAACCAGATAGACTCCAATGCAAAGCAAAAACAGAAGCTATTACCAGGTTTCTGTAGAAAAATTAATAAAATGGACACAGATAGGCCACTAACTTCTGGTAAGCTTAGGAAATCATATAACTTTGATAGAGATAATGTTAACATTAGTTCAGGTGCGCTTTAACTTCTTTCCCAATCCCAAGGAAGTATCAGAAAGATAATGTACAAATTCTTAAATGTGAAGCCGTTTAGACCATTCATAAAGTACATACATATTGCCTAAGGACACTAAACACATCTGTTTCTCCCTATTCTTACATTGTATTTCTCAGCACTGTTAGGATCCATTGTCTGTGAGGACACAGGGGGCAGGTGCATTGTGCCAAATTGGCTTTGTCAGTCCAGGTTGCTGTACTCATTGGTGCCTCTAATCTCATGCTGCTAGATCTCCTGGTCCCGTGATTCATAGAAGTGCCTGGCCCTGCTCCTAATTCTCTCTTTCTGGGCCTCGATTCTTTGCCAGCCACCCACTTCATCTGGGTCACATCCTTTGTCCCTGCCACTAGATACTGCAAGGACATGCCCAGGATACAGCATTGCCTCTTTGAGGCCCTAAGCATCTGAGGAATAGAAATAGGTAATTTCAGTTTCATGATGGCTGCTTCTATTCAGAAACAAGATCTCTGATTGCTGAAAAGACAAGCCATTGTTTCAGATTCCTCTGATTTTTTGGAAGTCACAGGGAGTAGCATCCTCTATGCTCAGCCACACAGGGTCCACTAGATACCTCCGGGCGAGGGATCTACATGTAGAAGCACTTCCCATCCCAGAGGCAGTGGTACTTTCTGGGGATAAAGTCAAACTTGATGTCACACTGTGAACATCTTCGACACTCCTGGCCGGGGACACACTGTGGCTCTTCCACACTTACCTGGCTGCTGAAGCTCTGTGTTTGCATACCAGGAGAGTACCAATTTCTTGGTGCTGAGGGCATGACCACTCTGGGAACAAGGAGCCCACTATCTCAAAAAAAAAAAAAATCCAAAAACCCCACGAAAACCTCATTTGACCCTGAATCACCCTCCCCATTTATATGCTCCCTTTATATTCTCCCTATTACAGTAAAACTGTAAAAGTGTTGCGTCTCTCCTTGTTCTCACTAGTTTCTCTCTTCCCATATTTTTCTTGAGCCCACTCCAGTCAGACTTTCCTTCTCCCCTGCCACTTCCATGTTGTCAAATCTAGTGCTATTGCAACTGGCACAGTTGATCACATCCTTCTTCCTATAACACTGTCTTCTCTTGGTTTCTAGAACACCGTGCATCCTGGTTTTCCTTTTAGTTCCTTCACTGGCTCCTCTTCTTTCTGATCTCTTAGCATTGCAGTGCCTCAGGTCCCAATTCTCAGGGAAACTGAATCTTACGTATTAAATCTCCTCAACATCTCCACTTAGATTTCTAACAGGCAGCTCAAACTTACTGTGTCCAAAACAAATCTTGATTATTTTTCCTGCTGCCAAACATACACCTCTTATATGTTTCCCCTTCTTGGGCATTCTCATTCTCCTAGTTGATGTAGTTCTCTTTGACTCCTCTTTTCTCTTTTCTTACACATCTAGTCCACTAGCAAACCCCAGAGATAGCATCTTTACAAAATAACCAGCATTCCCACTTCTGCCACCTCCACTGCTGCCATGCTAAGCCCTGCCATCATCACCCCTCCTTAACTAGTACCATAGCTTCCTAATTGTTCTCCCTGCTTCTACCCTTGCTCCCCTCCCCTGATACATACTCCACAGAGAAATCCTTTAAAAATATAAATCAGAGCATCTCATTCCTCTGCACAAAAACCTGTAATATCTTCTCTTCTCACTCTCAGTAAAATGCAAGATCCATACATTCTTACCATGGCCTGCAAAACTCCACACCATCTGGCCCTCTGCCACTGCCCTGGCCTCATGACCATCACTGTTCCCCTTGCTCCCACTGCTCCAGGCTCACTGACCCCTTGGCCTTTCCTAGAACATGCCAAGTACCCTCTAGCCTCCAGGATTTTATTACTGTTCCCTCTGCTTGGGATATGCTGCCTCTACATATCTGAATGACTTTCTCCCTCACACTGTTCAAGCCTCAGCTGAAATGCTACCCAATGAGAAAGGCCTGACAACCATGCTGTCTAACACAGCAGCCTCCTCCACCTCCATCCTGCTTTAAGCAGAAGAGAGGGATGAATCTTTTACTAAAATAATTTAGGGGTTTAAGAACCAGGAAACCTCAAACTGAAGTCAAGTACAAAATGTTAGTTGAGTATTTGCCCTCATATTCTTTTCAAAATGTATACATGCCCATTGGAAAAATAAATTGTCTTAGAATAAAAGCATTACTTTAGAGTTTATAAAGAACTTTTATTTTGAATCTCCATTTCCATTTTACAAGTGGGAAACTGAATATCAGAGATATTACAAGGTGAATTAGAGCTGTTGCTGGAACCTAGGTTATCAGACTTGCTTCAGCCTAATGAGACAAAGAGATAGGGCCTTGGAAATGGCTCTTATCAGAATCACCTATGTTGAGTGTGAGCTGCAGAAAATGTCTTTCCAAAAAAAATATGGATAAGCCTTGGGAAAGTGACACTGTCTAAACAAATTGAGAATTTTCATGAAAAGACTGCGAGAACCAATTCAAAGATACTTCTATTCTGACTTCCATTTTGCTTCCATTTTGCTTATCTATATCTTTTATCCTGGAGTTTATATATTTTTCCATATTTTTTGTTGAAGAGGGAATGGTTTTTATGCACTTCTCAATCTTTAGTGGATTTTGAGATTTAGAAGCCTGTGATCCAGAATGCTTATATTATTTTTTAAAAGATATAATTGCTGTAGAGTCACAGAATTAAAAAATATATTTAAAATTTGTGGATCCTGGAAGGTTCCAAGATCTCCTTTTGGAGCGTCCATATTTACTGCTTTCTCCTCGTGGTAGAACATATATATTGTAGAATGAGTAGTTGGTATAATATAAGGCCTTACAACCTGTTATTAAACTTTTTACAAATAGGAAACAATTAACACTTTGCATGCTGGTGTCTGCTCTCCAACCTTTGCTATTTATTAATAAAATAAAATTCACTTTAGGGTTAGTTTCAGTTTGAAAACTAATGTCAAGTAAGTTTTCAAGCCGGACCTTCCATGTTCATTATTCCTGGCCACCATCTTCCTTCTGGCTCCTTCTATGGAAAGGGCATATGCAGCAAATGTGTTGTGAGCATCCCCATAAACAGACCAGCCAGAAACACAAGGAGAGACTGATGCCTTCATAGTGAAATGAGAATCCAGCAAGCCCAAGGTAATATCCCTGCTGGCCTTTGCTGCTTCCCCCTCCTACAAGACTTTAAATTTCCACCTGCAGGAAATATTGGAAGGAAAGTGGGCCTATTTAGGGCTCTTCAGAGAGGGAAAAAGCTTTAATGTGGATAATGCAGCATGGTTTGGCAGCAGAGAAGAACTGGATAGTTGTTTCTGCCAAGGTGAAGGAGAGGAAATATCTACGCAAAATCAAATAATGGATGATGTGGAAGGGAGAGTGCTTCTGGGCAAAGACCTATTGCAGTTCTAGGGAATTTATTCTCTGTAGTATTCAGTCAGGAGGTGGACAAGAGTCCTTGCTTTAGTTCTTTTGCTAATTATCAGCAATTTTTTTCTTCACTGCCCAGTAAAATTGCACTTAAATCTTTATCCATTCTAGGGACACTTGTGAGTGGTGGTCATGGTCAGAGGGATTGGTCAGGATATTCTAGGTACTACTCCACATACTTTATATGTGTTCACTTATTCAATCCTTACCATAGGCCCATGAGGGAGGGAATTTTATCATGCCTATTTTACAGAGGAAGAAGATGAGACACAGAGTGGTTAAGTAACTTGGTCAAGTAGCTAGGAACTGACAAGTTGAGATTTGAATCCAGGCAGTCTGGCTCAATGGTCTGTGGCCCTTTCACCACACTGCACAGCCTTGTACATGTCTCCAGGGTGGCTGGTTGATCAGACAGTTATTCAGAGTCACTGACTTGAGCTAGATAACAAAGGTGGGGGGATAGTAGAGAGGAGAGGTAACAGCATGAATTAAGGAGATAAATACTTGAAGGTAATAGTGGGATGGTGTTGCACCAAAAATGAGGGCATCTGAATGGGGTGAAGGTGCTCTTTGCATGTTGCTTGTGGGACAACTTAGGCTATATGTACAGATACCCATGGGAATAGCACAAAGAAAGAAACCAGAGTTAGCTATTTGTAGCTTATTGTTTTATTTCCTCAAGGCCTGAGGTACATAAGTTAGTACTTACTTTTATGATCGCTGCAGAAATCCACATAGAAAATATATAATGGGTTATATCTGAGTTCAAAATGTTCACATTTTGTACCTGGTTAAAATCACTGCAGGTTATTGCATATTCTGATTCTGAAAAGGAACTAGATCTTTTCAGTGTCCTTTGCTTGAGAAAAGAACAAGTTAGTCCCAGGTTATTTCCAGTTAGATTTCATGACATTCTGAGTCTTTCTGCCATTCGATAAGTTCCAAGATCAAAGTGTAAACAAATGACTGAGCTTCTGTCTCTCCAATAAAATACATGTTAAGTGGTCAGCTTATACCCAGTCAAGAGCTTAGGTTTTCAGACCAGGCAGCCAGCCATGTTATACCTCAAACATTTTCAAAACCAGTTTGGTATTAGTCAAGGCTGAATGTCTACGTGATAAAAAAAAAATTAAAGTCCAGAAGTGAAGTTTGATGCTTCTCTGGGGATATAACAACAGTTTCTTCTTCTTCACCATCATCACCATCAGCAGCAGCACGTCACCTCATCATTACCAACACTAACATAACATTTGTATGGTGCTTTACAGTTGACAGATCATGGCACATGATATTCAGCTTGCTTTTCTACTTTCCATTAAAAGCTAATACTAAATTATTGAAAGTTGAAATTGTTCCTTTGTTTTGAAACTGTGACAGGGACATATAAAATTACCAACTCTTATCTAGAATAAACAATGGTTGAACATATGATATAATTAGGTCAGCTAACTTGGACAATTAAGATATAAATATGGCCTTTGAATATTTAAACAAATAAATGACAAAACTAAGCTTTGTAAGACCAATATATAGAAGGATAATTCCAAGTATGTAGTCTTTTTGTTTCATATCATAAAATTCATGTTAGAAGCACTTAGAGCTGATTGCAATAGTGAATAAAGCAAAAGATATCAGGAATTGAGTAATGAAATTGCTGCAGGTTTGGTCTGAAAAAATTTCTAAAAGACATGACCTAACTGATTAACAACTAGGACTGGGAATATGATGGCTATATAACTTATGTTGAGTTCTTGCTTAAAATGTGTTTACTCATATATTGTTTCTTGATTTGAGATGCTGGGCAAATAACCTAACCTCTCTGTGTCTCATTTGCAAACTGACAGTCTCTGGTTTAACCTCTAAACGAAGGTTATTTCTGAGGGCCAGCTGATAGGAATGTCAATAAAAAACAACCAACAGTATAGTGCTATGTAAACATTAAAACCAACGATAATGATATAGAATGGGAGGAAAGGTATGTTGTCTTCTTTGTCTAACAATGCTGTGTACAGTTTGACCTCCAGGAAAGTCATTTTGTTTGTGCGTATGTGAGCATGTGTGCATACATTTGAACTCACACAGAATATCCAGACTATATAATAGATTTAATAATTTTTCAAGTCAGGTTTTTATTTTTATCTGAATGTTTTCAAACATTTATAGATATCAAGTCAGTAACATTCAAGTTTACAAAATGAAGGGATTTTTCTGCATACTTTTTTTCTTCTGTATCTAAGTTTAGATATATAGATAGATGGAAACACAGAGTTTTCCTTGTCATTAACCAACTTTAAAAGCAACTTCAGTTTAATAGGCTGTAGCTGAGTGCTCCCAGCCCAGTCAGACTCTCTCTGCTTGAGTGCAGGCAAGAATAATTCACTCTCAGTGGGAAGCAGAAAGGCCATGCACTATTTTCCTAAGAAACCAAAGTAAAAGCTGTGTGTCTGACAGGCAGTGACATCCCTCCACTCCACCTCTAGTGGTGGCTATATAGCAAGTCTGTTGAGAATGTTTCTGACTGTTGTCACTGAAGTGTGTGGATTTATTTCCTGAAGGGACTACTTCCTGGAACAGTCCTCCTGGTGTGATTGCCCTCCCAATAAGATCTCATCCTAATTTTGCATTCAGGTGTTACATCTGGAAAAGGGTCTGAAAACAATTAGGAAAAGTAAGACTAACTGTAGCCAAGTCTCAAATATTGTAAGAAATGAAGATCCAGTTTCTTAATAAAAAGATCTCATTTGAGAGAACTCAATTCTCACCTGAAACATTAGACTGCATGATTTTTGGTCTTTCAAATTCTGCAAAATTTGTTTTATTCTATGAGAAAATACTGTAGAAGCTATATTGTAGAGAAGCACCCCATTTTTCAAGTGCTTTTAAAATTAAGACAAGATTTGTCTGGCAAAGCAATCACAATGTTGGGCAATTTCAAAAATTGCTTCCTATTTTTCTGTTCTTATCAAAAAATACATCTGGGCTCAAAACATTTTGTCTATAAAAGTCATCATCTATTGTCTTACCAAGTTCATTTTGGGAGAAACATTTCATTCATTGTTCCCTTTCCACTTGGCACTTGGCCTTGGAGACCATGTAGGGAAAGATCATGAATTGATAATTGCAATATTGAGTCTGCTATGAATCTATATCCAACCTGAACCTTCGTGGCATGCATTCTCCTTCTCAAGAAAATGCAATGTGAAGTTTGTCTGCCAGTCATGGTTTTGTCCTTCATCATGGATAGATGTATCCTCTGGCATTTCTTTTCTGCATATCTTCCTATCATCTGTGATCAATGAGGGCAAGCTCCATCTGTTTTATTCTGACATTCAAAAGCAAGTAAAACAAAGCCAAACTTCTCTTCTTCCAATTCCTGGAATACCTACTATATTCAAGGCACTCTTTTGGGTGCAAAGCTCACCACTCTCCTGCAGCTCAGTAGGAGAAAGCATTAGATGAAGAAACACGTAAAATGACTGGCACATACTTGGTCCTGCAGCCTTCATGTCTTTTCTTTCATTTATATCTCAGTGGTTTATCACTTCTGAATGTGAGCCCACAGAATAAAGATTGGATCTAATTGTACATTGTATAATATTATTGCTAGTATTCAATATGTTACCTTTTGCAAATAGTAAGGGCTATAAACCTATTTTTGGTGCTAGCTAGAGACATCCTAGTAAAAGAAGGAAGGAGGAAGTAAGGATTTTTCTCAAAATCTCAAAAGGCCAGAAAGCTCTCAGAGACCTTGATTTTCCTGACATTTATCTTTTTCTATCTTCCTCCCTTTGGGTATTATTTGATTTACACCAATAAGCAGGGGTAAAGTCTGTCTCCACCTGTGCAAATTCTCCTGGGTGTGGATAGAGGACATGATTTCTAGCAGAGACTGACTGCATGGAGTTCCAGCTTTGATGAAAGGTTCTTTGATGAGTCCTTTGATCTTGCTCAATTTTTAGAGATTTGTTTTTAGACACCTGACAACAAGCACACTCAGCAGAAATAGCCTTCGGACTTTACTTCACTACCACCCAGGGAAGCCATCAACCATGCCCTTTCATTTTTTTCCATGAAAGCCAGACTTTGTCTCTGGCCTGAACTTGATAAATTGACATTTGGGCTCTAAAATTCCTCACTCTCTGCTTTTGTTTTTTTTATTCAAACGAAGCAGATGTTGCTGGGCTTTTGATAAAATTGAATGAAATGACTCCTTCAGTAACTCCCTAGAGGACTATGGTGCCTTGGGGAAGTTTGAAATGGGAAAAGTGGGCAAGATTTCTTACAAAGCCTAGCTCTTATTTCCATCCACTTCTGTGCTTTTCCCCGGTTAACAAATCCCAATGCTGAGCACAACTGAAATGTGGAGAGTGACATGCATAACTAGGACCGAGGATCCAGGCTGTGGATAGTGCAGGGAGGAAAAGAGAGTGGCTAACCCTATGTAGTAGGAAAATAAGTGTTTATTCCAAGATCCATAAATGAAGAGCATATCTGAATGAAGAATATGTCTGGGCTAAACTGAAAAGGAAAAAGAGCAAAGATTTGAATCTTTTACTCAAAATAGCTTTTTGGAGTAAAAAAATCCAAATTTTTTGGATATTGAGACTCATACTCAATATAGCTTTTTTGATCATCTTACTCAAACTGCTAAGTGATAGGACTTGATGATGAGGGAGTTTAGTTTGCAGGACATTTCCTGGAAAAGGAGCACAGCAGGTCATACACTGTCAAACGTTTTTTGCAGGACATCAGTGAAGTTTTCTGACACAGGTGTTCGAAGAAAGGTAACATTTTAGTATCCCAGAGCACTTGATGACTATCTAAATTATACAAAGAATCACACCAAAGGTATGGAGAGAAAGTGTTAATGAACCTGCGAGGGGGGGTTCTCTCTGTGGTTCGCCTCACAGACAGCCAGTTACTGAGAAAACAAGGCTTGTCAAGGAAGAAGGGATTTATTGCAGAGGACCCATCAACTGGGAGGTGGGAGGAATGTACTGCCTCAAGTCTGCCTCCTGGACCAATGAGGTCAGGGGTTTTTCTGGAGGTGAAATGAATGACAAATGAGGGGAGTGAGGATCATTACATGTTTGGGGTGGAGTGCAGGGCACACAAGCTCAGTGAGAAATTGTGCTAGTACATACATCCCATGATCAAAAAATGGTGGTTAAGTCCCTCCCAGGGCAGGAATTTTAATAGTATAATGAGCTAGGGGTTAATATTGGTCATTCTTTCAGTTTTGTGTGCAGGCAGGATGTGGGGAGTAGGTTTCTCAGTGGGTCCTTGGGCACAATCTGTGGTGAGGTGTTGCTTATCTTGTCTTCTCTGGACAAACAGGTGATGTAAGTCTCTAGTTATCTCGTGGCTGCAAGGGGGTTCCACCATTCCTGGGAAAGAAAAATAAAAGGGAATGCATCAGTGCAACAGAAAGTTACAAAGTTCTGGTCAGCAAATCTTACCGGCCTGGGAACTTGAAACATAAGAGAACTATAAAGAAAACTATAAAAAAGTTTTCTTGCTTATGAAGCCGGTTACAAAAATCATGGAAAAGGCTGGTCAGGGAAGGCTTCGTGGAAGAGATAATGATAATAGCTATCAGGTGCCTACCGTGGGCATTTCTTTCTACATAACTATTTCATACACTTCTTGAAAGGTAGGTATGGTTATCTCCATTTTACAGATCATGAAACAAAGACTCAGAGAAGTAAAGTAATTTGTCCAGGGCTTTCTCGTTCATTAGTAGTAGAGGTGGGATTTGGACCAAGGCAATTAGACCTTTTCCTCTACGACACATTGCTTTCACCTGAGCTGGCCTTGAAAGGTGAATACAATTTATCTGTAAGGGAGAGCAGCTTGGGAAGGGCATTGAACCGAGGGTAGGGGAATGGCCAAGGAGAGGGAAAGATGAATGACCACCCATTCCTTGCCATGTATGTCACCTTGCAGTAATGAAGAGTGAGGAGGAGACTGGCCTAGAGGTGAGTGTCCAGTCTAGATGCATGAACCCAAGTCTCCTGACCAAATGAAATGCTCTTTTCACTATGTTTTTGCAGTGAAATATTTTATTCCACAGTTACAGTAAAAGATAATAGGTCTTAAAATGCTAAAGCATAATATATTGTGAATCAGTTTGTTAATGTATAAAGGAATTGTTGGAGAGGAGAGTTTGAAAGCCAAAGACACTAATCTAAGTCCCTGAATTGAGGTGGGGGAGAAACTAAAGATAGTAGCATCTATTCTCTGGTTTACCCTAGGGTAGTGTGTGTGTATGTGTGTGTGTGTGTGTGTGTGTGTGTGTGTGTGTTTGTGCATGAATGCATTGGTACACAACTAGAGGCTCCCAGGGATACTTACTGCCCTGTTTGGCTGTGGGTCGACCTACTTTCCAGGGGAAGAGCTAATTTTTTCAGCTTTCTCTATCTTGTCATTGGCAAGACTTGCTATTATTTCCCATTACTCAATTCTTACACAGTACATATCCCACTCTTGTGCATACTCTCTCTCTTTCTCTCTTTGGAAGTGTCAGGCTGGCTAAACTAAGTTGTGGATGGGGCCCCCACCACAGCAAGAAATATTTAAGATGATTCTGGCTAAGGTGAAATTTTGTTACACTGACCAGGCTTGATGTCTTCCAATTCTACTCTGAGTATCTGATTCCCAAGTCTCTCCTATTCCTAAGCACTTATGTGCTCACGTGGATTCTCCTTCAGCTCTGAATAGCCTCTAGAACACAGAAAGTTCCCAGGTATAACTCCTGGAAAGGCCAAGATCTGTCCTCTTAGTCTTGTTGTAGAATTCCTGGTTTGCGACCCTGTAGTGGATGTCCACTGCTTTTGTCTGCCCTGGATCCTTCCCTCCTGCTGGTAACTACTGCTCCTCCCACACTTCATGCAAATCTTGGTGATACTTCCCCCTGAAGTATCATGTTCTCTCTTAATGCATGCACACGCACACGCACACACATACATGGAAATCCAGGACAATCAGATACTCTTCAGGAATTCAAATCTTAAACAGATTGACCTAAGGATGGAAAGTGTTTGGAGGAGCGACCTGAACTTACTGTCTGGTAGTCTTGCTATTGAGATTGTCCAAGCTGTCCTTCTTTCTGAATACTGTAAGATTTAAGGTTCTGCTTTTCTTTAATTTTTGTAAGCTGCCCTGAGTATTTCCGAAAATTTTTTTTTTATTGTTCAAATTAGCTAGAGTCAGTTTCTGTTGTTTGCGATCAAAGAATATTAATCAATACAGATCCTTACTTATATGAAATCACAACTGTCCAGGAGTAGAGAGGTGGTCACTGAGATGACTGTTTGAGTTCTAAGACTGCCCACTGAATGTCAGAATGAAACTGTACTCTTTATGGTCACTTGAACCTGGACTGAAAGGCTTTTTCTATGCTCTGCCTTCCTGGTTACTTCAACCTTGGCCTCCTTTGAACATTCCTTTCCCAGGCCAAAGTCCTTAAGCTGCCTTTGTTCTACCATATGCTTTTGCACTAAAAACTTAATGTTTTCTGTTGCTGGTAGTTTTTCTAAAAGTCTCCTAGTTCCTCTATAAATTCTGTGGCGTGTCCAAGCAGGATTTCCATTCTGCTTTCCTGGGGATTCATTGTTTCAGAAACTCCTCCCTCCCAGGTTTATGGCCCCCAGGCAACAGAGTAATGTAAAGGGGTATCTGGGATTGGAATAGACCTGGGTTAGCATCTCACCCCGACTCTTTATGGGTGGCTTTGGGTCAATCGCTAAATCTCTCTGAGATTGTTTTGTACAGAAATAAATACCACTCATGGCTACAGAACTTCAGACTGCTTTCCATGTAGTGATATTCATGTGCACTGAAGCTAAAGGTTTCTGGGTAAAATAATATGGATAGCTTAGTGTGAAACCATTAGTCTCCTAGGAAAAATGACTTTGCATGGGCTCTAGAGATTATAAATTTACTAGTGTTGTCTTTATATATGAGATGTCATTAATAAGGAAAAATTCAATACCTTTTTATAATAAGAACACTTAACAAAATAGGCATAGAAGGTGCTTACGTAAAAATGATACATGCCATATATCACAAACCCACAGCCAACATCATACTGAATGGAGAAAAATTGAAAGCATTCCCACTTAGAACTGGAACCAGACAAGGTTGCCCTATGTCACCGCTTCTATTCAACATAGTGCTGGAAGTCCTAGCCAGAGAAATCGGACAAGAGAAGCAAATCAAGGGCATCCAAATGGGGACAGAAGAGGTCAAACTATCTCTCTTTGCTGAAAATATGATCTTGTATCTAGAAAACCCCAAAGATTCTGCCATGAGACTACTGGAATTGATAAACAAATTCAGCAAAGTCTCAGGTTACAAAATCAATACACAGAAATAAGTAGCATTCCTATACGCCAACAGCAGTCAAACTGAGAACCAAATCAAAGACTCAATACCCTTCACAATAGCAACAAACAAAATAAAGTACCTAGGAATATATTTAACTAAGGAGGTAAAAAACTTCTACATGGAGAACTAGGAAACAATGAGGAAGGAAATAGCAGAGGACATAAACAGGTGGAAAACCATGCCATGCTCATGGGTCGGCAGAATCAACATTGTTAAAATGTCTATACTACCCAAAGTGATCTACAGATTCAATTCAATCCCTATTAAAATACCAACATCATTTTTCACAGATATAGAAAAAATAATTCTACGCTTCGTATGGAACCAGAGAAGACCCCGTATAGCAAAAGTGTTCTTAAGCAAAAAGAACAAATTGGGAGGCATCAATTTACCAGCCTTCAAGCTATACTATAAGGCTATAGTAACTAAAACATCATGGTACTGGCACAAGAACAGGGACATAGACCAATGAAACAGAACTGAGAACCCAGATATAAAACCATACTCATATAGCCATCTAATCTTTGACAAAGCAGACAAAAACATACACTGGGGAAAAGAATCCTTATTCAATAAATGGTGCTGGGAAAACTGGATAGCCACATGTAGAAGACTGAAACAGGATGTGCACCTTTCACCTCTCACAAAAATCAACTCACAGTGGCTAACAGACTTAAACCCAAGGCAAGAAACTATAAGAATTCTAGAAGAACATGTTGGAAAAACTCTTGTAGACATTGGCCTAGGCAAAAAATTTGTGAAGAAGACCCCAAAGGCAATCACAGCAACAAGAAAAATAAATAAATTGGACCTGATCAAATTAAAAAGCTTCTGCACAGCCAAAGAAACTATCACAAGAGCAAACAGACAACCTTACAGAATGGGAGAAAATATCCGCATGTTACACATCTGATAAAGGACTGATAACTACAATCTATATAGAACTCAGGAAAATCAGCAAGAAAAAAATCAAACAACTCTATCAAAAAGTAGGCAAAGGCTATAAACAGAAACTTTTCAAAAGAAGATAGACTAATGGCCAAAAAATATGAAAAAATGCTCAACATCTCTAATCATCAGGGAAATGCAAATCAAACCACAATGAGATATCACTTATCTCCAGCGAGAATGGCCTTTATCAAAAAGTCCCAAAACAGAAAATGTTGGCGTGGATGCAGAGAGATAGGAATACTCATACACTGCCGGTGGGACTGCAAACTAGTACAGCCTCTGTGGAAAGCAATATGGAGATACCTCAAAGAGATACAAGTAGATCTACCATTTGATCCAGGAATCCCATTACTGGGCATCTACCCAAAAGAACAAAAGACATTCTATAAAAAAGATATCTATACTCGTATGTTTATAGCAGCACAATTCACAATTACAAAGATGTGGAAACAACCCGAGTCCCCATTGATACATGAGTGGATTAATAAAATGTGGTATATGTATACATTGGAGTTCTATTCAGCCACAAAAAACAATGGTGGTATAGCATCTCTTGTATTATTCTCAATAGAGCTGGAACCCATTCTACTAAGTGAAGTATCCCAAGAATGGAAAAATAAGCACCGCATGTACTCACCATCAAATTGATTTTAACTGATCAACACTTAAGTACACATATAGCAATATCATTCATCGGGTGTCAGGCTGATGTGGGGGAGGAGAGGATGGGTATATACACACACAATGAGTGCGGTGCACACCGTCTGGGGGATAGACATGCTTGAAGCTCTGACTCAGGTGGGCCAAGGGCAATCTATGTAACCTAAACATTTGTACAACCATAATATGCTGAAATAAAAAAAAAAAGAATTAAAAAAAATAAGGAAATATAGGCTTAAAGAATTTCAGTCCACTTGACCACAGACATGCACTAATTATTAATAGTTACAAAACTGTATCTGAAATTCAGCCCTGTTAATACCCAATGCAGTCTCTGAAAAGCACTATCCATTCTAAAAGTTGCCTTGGATACCATGTTTGTGTGGTTTTCTGATGCATTAAACTCTACTACTGAGTTCTGTCACTGGAGAGATTCTTCCCCTGTGATGGAGAAATAGTGAAAGGCTGCATGCAGTGGGGGAATGATCTTTTCTCAGCATAAGAAATAGGATGAGTCCTTATTGGTTTAGCTTATTAAATTAGGAACATACATGTTCTCTGTAACTCAGAGTCTAAGACTCCCAGCATCTGAGCCTCTCTCTATAACACGTGTACTTAAGGATACTTGTGTTGTGGGCTGCTAAAAGCCAAAGAGCAAACTCATCTTCCTTAGGCTGAAGCTCCCACCTGGAAGTTGGCTTATAACCTGCCCCTATATCTAAGCTCTTTCTAGTGATTTTTCAGGGCAATTCTTGTATTGGGTTTCCAAATCCAGCCAGCAGAGATAGTTCATAGAGCTGGCCTGTGTCTGAGCATGGAATGGACAACAGCAAGGATGATCTGGTCATCCTGGCCCTGCATGCTTGATTGGGCCAAGAGGTACACACAGCCCCACAGAGCCAGCCAAGCTGCTCTGCCAGTTTCTTATCACTTACCAGTCTGGGCAGGATTCCTGGGCAGGGGGAGGGCTGCGGAGTTACATTGGACATAAATGAATCATTACAAACCAATTCCTTCACAAAAGAAAACCTAATTAGTCACACTGCTGCCTAAATCAACGACTTCTCTCTCCCAGCAGTGAACACATTCCAATTCCTTCATACAACCGCATTCTGGCTCCTGTTAATAAAAAATACATATCCATTTTGTTATTGTCAGTTTTTAAGCCTCACCAAGTTTGTTTTCTGAAACAACTAATAATGGAAACTTTGCTGTGGTTTTAGAAAGGTTTGTCACAGTTTAAAGAAAAGTCAAGTTCTCTGTTAGAAAATAGTACTCTATTTCTTTACTAGTTCACAGAAGCTGATGATCTAATCAGAGTTGGATATTCTTGCTTGGCTACCTTTGCAAGAGGGAGATGCAGAATTGGAGGATGAAAGGGAGTGTATGACCCCCTGGAAGATGTTGCAACCCAACTCTAGCCTCTGTGAAGAATGGGCACTACCCACTTGCCTTTCCTACTAGCAGATGCTTTGTGTTATTGCAGGAGACTCAAAGACATCAAAGGCCACCTGTTAAGAGAAACTCATTTTTTTCATTCATTCATCACTCAGATACTGAGAGTGGAAATTACCTATGGGAAATGCTTCTGCAGATAGTTGACCATGTGGGATTAGAGTCAAACTACCTGAGTTCAAATCCTGAGGCTCTGCCACTCACCAGATGTGTGACCTTGGACAGGTACTTTACTTCTTCAAGCTTCAGTTTCCTCACCCACCAAAATGTGGTTGATACTGTATTTCCTTGAATCTAGAATGCCACCATTATTTTATGTACAACTAAGGAAGAAAATTTGCTGCCAATTAAACTATAACACGATATTGACTGTAAAACACACCAATATTAAAGATGTTAAAATGTAAAAACAAAAAACCCAGCATATTACTATTGAGAAAATAGGATAGCACCTATCTCACAATACCAATGTGAAGACCAAGTGAGATAATTCATATAAATGTTTAGCATTTTGTCTGTCACACAGTAAGCCCTATATAAATAATTACTACCATTTTTACTACCAGAAGGTGGTAGTTTGGGTAATTTCAGCAAATCATTTAACCCTCTATACTTTATTCTCTTCATCTTTAAAATAAATGAGTAGCCATATGGTCCTGCCACACAGAATCGGGAAGAAAAACTAATTAAAAATCGTTTTTAGGTCCTTAGCAGCTCTAAATGTGAAACACTATCCATTCTTTCTGCTATTCATCTACTATGTCTGAAAACTGATAAGGAAATTTATTCTATATGTTTTTTATGTATGTATTAATTTAACTGGAATTCATTAATTTAATTGGAAGGCCAATTTAAACTTTTAACTTAGAGTATTTATATGTCTATTGTAATTGTTGAAAAGAGCTTTTACTTTTTGCTTTATCCTCTTGAATATATCTAACTTTTCGTGAAATTTTGTTTTATATTGAAAGGTTAAAAAGTTACCTTAATGCAGTACTATCCATGTTGGGCAAACCTAAAGAGATAATACCTGATTGCAAAATTTTTCATCTCTGTGAACTCCCATAAATTTTAGAAGACTGGTGGAGTTAATCTCAGTTATATTGATTAGGTGAGAAAGGAAAATAAGCTCCAGGTTATTGCAAATGATCGCTAAATACAGGGAAATTCATTCAAAGCAAGTCCAAAATGCTAGCCATATAGAGCCCTACTATTAGATCCTTCTTTGAGTAGCAAAGAACTAGATCAACACGGTTAGCTGTTGTGTGAGAGAAGTTCAATTTAATTCAACTTTCAGTTATTGAACCTTTAGTATGAAGCAGGCATGGTGTTAAGTTACAGAGATGCAAAGAAATTTAAGACAAAGTTCTTGCCCTTCAAGAATTTATAATCTGACAAGAAATGACAACAGAATGTGATAAACACTATAAAGTAAGTAACATGGAAGTCCTAAGAAGGCAACAACTAATTCTTCCTGGGAAAGCAAAGGAAGGCTTTAAAGGTTGTATAAGAGTTTACAAAACAGAAAGGTTGGAAAGGGTATTGCCTGCAAAGAGAACAGTGTTTGCAAGATCTATGAGTATGAAAGAACATGGCTTTCATGTTGCTTAGCATGACTACAGTGTAATGTGTTTGTGTGCGTGTGTGTGTGTTTGTATGTACGGGATGAAGTCAGTTGTGGTGGGGTTGAGATACTGGCAAAAAAGGTTGAGATAAGATTGTGAAGGGCCTTAAGTGGCTACCTTAAGGAATTTGGACTTTATTCCATACGCAAAAGGTATAGATTCAAGAAGTGTTTAGTGGTAAACTCACTAGGACATGATGATAAACTGACTCTGAGGCAGTGAATGGTACAGAGTAGCCAAGAATGATTCCAGGTGTCTAATTTGCATTCCTGGGCGATTGGGGAATGAGGGTGGAGGTGGGAGTTCACTTTTAGGTGGAGCAGCTATAGTGAACAAAGCACATGACTAAGACTCAGGAGACCAGGCGTTTGGGCTGAGCTTTTAGAAAACTACCTTTGGAAATAATTAGATAAGGTTATTGTAGTATATAATGTGTTACACTTCTCTATGCCTTGTTTTCCTCATGTTTATGGAAGGAAGATGGAAAGGAAGCATACCAAGGTGACTTAGGAGTCAGGCTGCATTTCTAATTCTGAAAATTACTAGCTGTGTGATTTGGGCCAAACTACTTAATCTAAGTTTCCTCATTTGAAAAACGAAGAGTGATAATATCCACCTACAAGGCTGTTGTAAGTTATGTATCTTGGCACATAGTAAGCCCTCAATAAATGTTTGCTTTTATCATTTTTATTATCTCTGTTATAACATTCAAAATGGGTTCCATGATTCTTTTGGCAAGAGGAATATTATTAATTGGTATATTTGTCTTTTAATTTGAGGCAGGATGGCGTAGTGGTGGTAAAGAGCAGGAATGTAGAATCAGAGCGTATGACATTTAGTCTGCTTCTGCCACTTGCTAGCTCTGTGATCTTGGGCAAATTATTAACATTTCTGAGCCTCAATTTCCTCCTCTGTAAAATAAGGATAATGATAGCACTGACCTCGTCGGGTTTTGCTGTGAGGATTAAATGAGATAATACATGTAAAGTGCTTTTTTTTTTTTTTTTTTTTTTTTTGGAGACAGAGTCTCGCTTTGTTGCCCGAGCTAGAGTGAGTGCCGTGGTATCAGCCTAGCTCACAGCAACCTCAAACTCCTGGGCTTAAGCGATCCTACTGCCTCAGCCTCCCGACAGGCATGTGCCATCATGCCCGGCTAATTTTTTCTATATAGATTTTTAGCTATCCGAATCATTTCTTTCTATTTTTGGTAGAGACGGGGTCTCACTCTTGCTCAGGCTGGTCTTGAACTCCTGACCTCGAGCGATCCACCCGCCTCAGCCTCCCAGAGTGCTAGGATTACAGGCGTGAGCCACCGCGCCCGGCCCATGTAAAGTGCTTTGACAAGTGCCTAGCACAGATTAGGTGCTTATATAAGTGTTTGTTATCATCTTCATTATTATTTTAATTTTTAAATTGTAGAATAGGGTACTTTATGACTCCTTTAGAAGTAGCTGCTTTTCCATGTCAGTGGCTTTGTTCCAATGACAGAGCAGTCCCCAAAGAGACAGTCCCATACTGAGTTGGGTTGATGTGTCCTGCAGGCCAGTGAAGCCGTGGACCGCAGCTAGCCTCTGAAATGGCTCTTCTGAATTAAATGGGATGTCTTTCTCCCCCAGATTCTGTGTAGGAGGCTTATACATTTGGTTTGGTAATGAGTTTTCTTTTTAAGCCAAAGAAGTGAAGAGAATAAAAGAAGAGAGAAGGCGTGAGAGGCAATCATAGAAACCTGGAGGCTCAGATTCTCCAAAATGAAAAAGGAGCCTGCATTTCTGCAAAAACAAGAAAGAAACAACTAACAATCTCAAAGCTCATTATGATTTAACTTTGAGATAACACAAAATGACAGTAATGTGACCACTGAAGCCTGTTTTAACTATAAGCAGAACAAAGGAATGGAAATGGAGTGTATTAGCAGCAGCATAAAGATAACCTCCTCGTTTACAGGCTGTGCATACATTAGTGCATGAATGTACTGTTAAAAGCTACTAAATCTCTCTAAAGTGGTCATTTCTCTTTCTTTGGCAAATGATTGAAAAATCTTTGTTGTATATTTACTTGAACTAAATTCTTGGAACCTTTTAAGACACTTATTCTCTGTTGTTAGAATGTAAACTGTTGCTGATGGTGGCCACAGATAGGAAGAGGAACATTGCCTTGCAAAGCCCAAAAGGGTAAAGTATGAGCTCATCCAATTTTTTTCCTGAAAAAAGAGCATTTGCTTTTGTGTCAGGGTATTGTAGAAGATTTAAAAATAGAAGAATCTGAGAGCCCTATTTTCCCATTGACTGATAGTGTCAGTTCTTTTGCATCTTCATGTGTCTGTCATTACTATCATGATCACTATTATCATCTTTCTTTGACTTTTCCCATCTGAGAAGTACAAATTATCCTTGGCATTATATCATGAGATAAAAATCTGAATGAAAATGCTAGGCATTGGTGTTTAGATTAATTGCATAAGTTAGGAACTTTATAATTTGATCTTGGGTATTGTGAGAAGTCAGTGTCCATAATCATTTAACTTAACTCTTCCAATATACATCATCCTAAGAGGAGTTATGAGAACATCAATGGATTTGAAGAATTTTCAAAATTTCCAGCCAACTGAATTGGATCACTAAAATGCACTTCAAAATGATACCAAGAGGCAACTGCACAATTGCAAAGCAGAGCAGCAGGTTTGTAAATGTCATTGTTAGCTACACTTGTAGAATTCATATGAGGGTATGGAGCCCTCAGTATAGGAAAATGCAAAAGAAAGAGAGACTGTTTTTACCCTTGAGGTGCTTACTCTGTCTTTTGGTATACAACTTTATATGTATGATAAAACAGAAGAAAGTATGAGTCAGATGACCAGGGATCAGTGCCCCTCCCTGCCTCTTTATGACTTTGAGCAAGCCACTTAAATCCTTGTGGATTGAAGTTTTTTCATTTGCAAAATGAGCAAGCTAGACAAGATATTCTCTAATATTTCTTTCAGTTCTAAAAGTGTATGATTCTGAGTGATCACAAATTAACATGGTGCGAACAAGATGTTTGGTCACTTATTCAGCAACGTTGAAAGCATTCTAGGAGCTAAGTACTCTAATTCGGCTGTGGATGTAAAAGACAGGAACACTTGGTCCTGCTTTCAAGAGGCTCGTAGAGTGAGAAGCAAGACTGACCAAGTAGCAATTACGGTGCACTGTGCTTAGTATGGGCTGACTAAAGCCATGGGTGTCCAGAGGAGGACAGGGCTAGCTCTGGGGTCGGGCAGGCCAGACATCCAGGTTGTGGTGGTGATATTTGTGATAGGCCCCAAAACACAAGCAAAAATTCATCAGGGAGAGAAGAGGGGAGGATGGCCCTGGCAAAAGGAGCAGTGTTAACATGGCTCAGAAGTGTGAACAAACACCCTGTGTTTGAAGGGTTAACTCAAACACGGATATATCAGTAGTATAAAGTAATGGAGACAGGGCAATTGTTTGAGACCTGATTGTGAAGAGCCTTGAATATCCTGGTAAGAGCTTTTGACTTTATCTCAAAGGCACTGGGAAATCCTAAAGAATAGGAGACGTGATCAGTTTTCTTTCAGAAAATTCACTCAGGTGGCATTGTGGCATCTGAATAGAGGGAGGATGGAAGGGAGAGGAAGCTCTTAGGAGACTATTTTGATGGTCCGTGGGAGGAACAGTGAGAGCCTTATTTGGGGCTGTGACAGTGGAGACAGGGAGGATGGACACATTTGAGAGATGGCCTAGAGATGGAATCAACACAGCCCACTATTCCTTCATTCATCACTCAACAAATCTTTATTCAGTGCCCACTATGCACCAGCCAGTGTAAACATGGCACTACATGAAGAGAATACAAACCCTGCTGAATTGCTGAGGGGGAAGTGGTCAGAGTGGGATGAGTGAAGTGGTGCTAGTATGGGTGGGCTTTCTGGAGGAGGTGAAGTCTAACCCAAGTTTCCAAGGAAGGAAAAGAGACATGAATTTTTAGAAAGATGCAGGGGAACATTTTTATGCCTGGCCATAAAATGGAAAGAATGAGGAGATGGCCAGAAGGTATGCTTGGCTAGCAAAGAGAATCTTTTGCCAATGCTAAAATGGAGAGATAGGAGGGTGGAAAGACTGAGCAGAAACACCTAAATTTGATGTGCTAAGCCAGAGGGAACCACTGTGGGTTTTTAGAAGGAGAGGGGTTGTATAGTACAATAGAAAAAGAGACTGAATGCTTGAAGATCTGGGTTATGCCACTATCTAACTGGGTCAACATTCAAGTCACTTAATGTCTCCAAGGAACGCAAATCCATATCCAAAGTGTTTATTCCACTAAAGACAAAATGCTGCTCCTCCCATGATGGAAGTAGTCCAATGTAATCAATAGATTTGTGTAGTTTGGATGAAGCAAAATAGGTGCAGAGATGTGTATTAGTCAGGGTTCTCCAGAGAGACAGAACCAGTAGGATATATGGAAGGAGATTTATTAGGGGGAATTGGCTCACATAATCATAGAGGCAGACAGGTTGACTGCAAGCTGGAGAACCAGAGAAGCTGATAGCATGGCTCAGTTCCTGTCCAAAGCCTCAGAACCAGGAAAGCCAACAGTGTAGTCCCTAGTCAGGCCTGAGAGCCACTGGGAGGCTGCTGGTGCAAGTTCCAGAGTCCAAAAGCTGAAGAACCTGGAGTCTGATGTCCAAAGGCAGGAGGAGGGAAAGCATCCTGCTCTGGAAGGGAGAGAAGATTAGAGAGAGACAGCCCCCCTTCTTAGGCCTGGTTGGATGGTGCCCACCTACATTGCAGGCAAATCGTCCTCTTTCAGTCCGCTGACTCACACATCCATCTCCTCTGGAAACACCCTCACAGACATGCCCAGAAACAATGCTTCACCAGCCATCTAGGCAACCCTCAATCCAGTCTCAAATTAACATGACACCTGAAATTAACCATCACAAGTCCACCGCTTGTCAACTTGGCACACATATGCATATCCTTAAATGATATTTAATAACCAAGTAAAGACAATAACAAGGTCATAATTCCACCTAACATGATACACTTATCCTCTGTATAGCCAAAAACACACAATCCCATCCCCAGAAGAGTAGGTAAAGTTCTTGAGTGATGTTTACTCTTCTCCTGATATCACATAACTTAAATACTCAACTTAAAGTTAACAATACTTGAATACTGATATAAAGTCAATAAATCTTATGTTACATGATAAAGGAACAAGAAAGGAAAGAAAACAAAGATATTTGCTTAATATACGTGTATATACACAAAAATGTAATCTTAACAAAGTAGGGAGGAAATACGACAATTACAGTCCTTGTTTCTATAACTGGCCAGGTGGTCATCACTGAAGCTATAACTACCTTCTTCTACTACCCATTCTGTATTCTCTTTGCTTTCAGCAAGCACCTCAGCTGGTCCTAGTTCTTAACCTGGTGGGGTGACCCAAACCTTCATTCCTGAAGGGTCTGGGCCATTCATAGTCCTGCCTGGACTGGGTAGTTGTAGTTTTACATTGACCTTAATCACAGATCATAGTAATACTAAGAGACACGTGAAGGGATCTCCTTTATTTCAGACATACTCTTCCTTACCTCCACTGTGAAGCAGTAGTCCAATTTCTCCTTTGTAGTCCAGATCAATCACCCTAGTGAACACCACATCTCCCTTTTTAGCCTGTTGACTCAGAGCCATAAAGAGTCCAAAGCGGCTGGGTGGTAGTCTTAACTTTCAGTTCAATGGAATTGTTGTTGTGTTTCCTGGTAGAAGCATTCCTCCCTCTGGAACTAAGACCTCTAGCCCAACAGAACATAATACTACAGGAACACAAAGCAAAAATTTTGCTAGTGGGTCACTAGGGATAATAGTGAGCGGTGTCACTTCCATTTGGACCCCTTAATACTGAACAAATGAATCCTGGCTATGAGAGAAACAGTACCATATATTGGATGCCAATTCAGAATACATACAACCATCTGGAGAACCTTGCCCCAGCTTTACAAAATGTTGTCATCTAGCTGGTGCTGTAACTGCAACTTCAAAAGGCCATTCCAGTGTTCTATCAAGCCAGTTCCTTTAGGATGATGGGGAATATGGTAAAACGGGGCCTATTGCCCACACTTCTTTGGCTATAAAGTGAGTTCCTAGGTCAGAAGCAATGCTGTGTGGAATACTATGATCATGGATAAGGCATTCTATAAGTCCACAGATGGTAGTTTTGCCAGAAGCATTGCATGCAGGGGAGGCAAATCCATATCTAGAGTAAGTATCTATTTCACTAAAGACAAAATGTTGCTCCTTCCTTGATGGAAGCAGTCCAGTGTAATCAACCTGCCTCCAGGTAGCTGGATGATCACCCTGGGAAATGGTGCCATATTGGGGGATCAGTGTTGGTCTCTGCTGCTGGCATATTGAGTACTCTGGTAGCTGTAGCCAGGTTGGCCTTGATGAGTAGGAGTCCATGTTGCTGAGCTCATGCATAGCCTCCATCCCTGCCACCATGGTTACTTTATTCTTGAGCCCATTAGGTGATGACATGTGTGGCTGGGGAAAGAGGTTGACTGTTGTCCACAGAACAGGTCATCCTATTCACTCTATTATTTAAATCCTTTTCTGCTGAGGTTACCTTTAGATGAGCATTCACATGGACATAAATATCTTCGCATCTTTTGCCTACTCAGAGAGGTCTACTCACATGCCTCTTCCCCAAATTTCTTTGTCACCAATTTTCCAACCATGTTCCTTCCAAGTCTCTGACCATCCAACTAAATCATTAGCTTCAGCCCATGAATCAGTATATAATTGCACATCTAGTCATTTCACCTTCCAAGCAAAGTATACAACCAAGTGAACTGCCTGAAGATTTCCCTTCACCACTGTCCTTTAGGGATGTCCCAGAAAGGAACTGTTGTGCTACAGCTGTCCACTTTTTGGTGCTGCCTACATATTGTGCAGAAGCATCTGTAAACCAGGCCTTGGTCTTCTCTTCTTCTGTCAAAAGATCATAGAGAACTCTTTATGAGTCCATAACTGCAGGCTGGAAGAGAGAAGGCAGTGTAGCAGGAGTGGGGACCATGGGCATTTGGGCCACCTCTTCATGTGACTTACTTGTGTCTTCAGGATCTGCTTGAGCCCTAACACCTATATACCACTTTCATTTGATGGTAGAGTGCTGGTGTGCACACCCAACTTTATGGCTTAGTGGGGTCAGGTAACATCCAGCTCATGATATGCAGCTCAGGTCACAGGGTAACTTGGGGGCCCATGATCAAGCATTCAGTTTCTATTAAGGCCCAGTAACAGGCCAAGAGCTGTCTCTCAAAAGGAGAGTAGTTATCTGTGGATAATGGCAGGGCCTTGCTCTAAAATCTTAGAGTTTTCCGTTGTGATTCACCTATAGGGGCCTGACAAAGGCTCCGAACAGCATCCCTATCTTCCACTGACACCTTAAGTACCGTTGGATCTGCTGGATCATATGGCCCAAGTGGCAGAACAGCTTGCACAGCAGCCTGAACCTGTCACAGAGCCTTCTCCTGCTGTGGGCTCCACTCAAAACTAGGTGTTTTGGGGTCATTTGATAAATGGGGTAGAGTAACACACCCAAAGGAGGAATGTATTGCCTCCAAAATCCAAAAAGGCCCACTAGGCATGGTGCCTCTTTCTTGGTTGTAGGAGGGGCCAGATGCAACAACTTATGCTCTACCTTAGAAGGGATATCTTGACAGGCTCCACACCAGACCCTTAGCAATTTCACTGAGGTAGAAGGCCCCTGAATTTTAGTTGGATTTATTTCCTGCTTTCTGACATGCAAATGTCTTACCAATAAGTCCAGAGTGGTTGCTGGATGGTAGAAAAAAAGGTATTGAGATGAGAACTGAGCTAAAAGACAACTGGAATAGTTCATTTGAAAATGCACATAAAGTGCATTATCCACTGTACAAATCATTGGCCAGGCATTCTATAGAAGGTGCAAACCATGGAGCAGACATTACATAGACACTGGGAAAACAGGAATAAGAAGTGGCAGGGAATGCAATCTCCAGCCTGCCGGGCACAGGGAGGCAGAGACATTGTCCAGGAACAGCCTGGTACCTGCTTCTACTTTCTGCCCTTCTGTCTCGCCTGACTTCTACCTTTGGATGCAGCCTTGCCAATACTGAGTTTGGCTCAAGAACCACAAGAAGGATGCCTATCTGGAAGTATTGCCTATCAGGCATGGATTGCATGCATATATTCTTGAATAGTGATGCAAGTGCCAGGCTTGGACAGCATCACGACACCCAGCTTCTCTGGGTGCACTGGTATGCTCTGCTTTTGCTCCAGGTAGCTTCGCTGCCACCTCCAGCATTCTTGGTTAAATAAAACAGGCATGTAATCTTGCAGCTTAGGTGGATGTCACTTCTCTCTGCCAATTTAAACCTACCTGAATACTTCATCAGTCTTTGCCCTCAATGGATTTACACTTAAATGGGAAGATAGACATATAAACAAACAAATTACAATATGACAAGTGGTCTTTGGTCCTGTACCTGGCAGGGCGGTACTAGGAACTCAAAATAAAATAATGCACCATGCTGAGTTTGGCTATATCCTAATTTAAGGGTCCTGACAGTTGGCTTTCTTTCTATTTCTTTCTAAAACATTGCTCTGAGTCCTAACAAGTGGAGGTGCCCTGGTAGCCCAGGAGAGAATGTTCTCCCAGGGGTGGGGCAGGGGTTTGAGAAAAGGGAAAGGTGATTCTCCTTGAATCCTACAAAAAGCAGCCCTAGATTTTCCTGCTTAGAGTTATACTGCCTAATCTGCCTGTAGACCTCCCCATCTTCCTCTGTCCTGGCTCTTCTTGGATTGCTAATCTGAGGGAAGCTGATTGATGAAGATAGCCTTTGTCTTCTGTGGATGCTCAGCCAGAAGCCAGGCACCAAGCTGGAGAGGCTGGAAACCTGGGCTCCAGAGAATCTTCAAGTAGGAAAAGACCTCAGAGGTCTAGATCCATTCCCCCATAAGAGGCTTAAACCTGCTCTGTCATTATTTAGATATGAAAATTAAGGCAAGTCACTTACTCTTTGGGATGTAATTCACTCATCAATTAAAAACGACTATTGTCCTTCTCACTCTAAAAGCTAATATGAGGAGGAAATACTATTTGGGAAGACATTTTTTATAAAATAGAGAATCACTAATACACTGTGCTGTTTAATAATCAATGCTTTCTATAGCTTCTTCTAGCCTCCAGTATCTACTAGACATTTTAGTTTCATCAGCTGTCTTAAAGTGTTCTCCTTAAATTCTTTCAATTTCAGTCAAGCTACTGAGGTGCAACAGTAATTCATATTCTTCCGGAGGGACACCTGAAGTCAGCTTTCATTCCTGAGTATCCAAAGCCTGATTTTTTATTTCTTTTTAAAAGAGAGAAATGAAAGCCTCAATAGAAAGGTTGGCAACCGAATAAAAGAAGGAATTTCTTTCAGGCTTTCCAAGAAGACAGAATGGAAATCTTGAAATAGAAATTACTTTTTAATGGTGCCTTGAAAAATGTGCCTTTCTTATCCCCTTCCTCAATATGGCCCATGCAGGCAATTAAATCATTGTGTATCTTTAAAATGAATAAAAGTAGAGATATTTTAGGAAATGGAAGGAACTTAGAGATGTCCTAGTTTATCCACCTAGTTTCTGAAGTAGGGAAGTGGGATTTAGGATAGGTGAAAGATTTCGTTTTGATTTCCAGTTTTTTAGTGCTGAACCAAAACCAAAACCAGAGTTCCTAACTCCCAGTCTGGGGATCTCACCACTAGGACAGAGGTAAGACATCACTACAAGTAATACATTTTAGGCAGAGAATGGTATTTTATTCTAAGACTAGTACCAGGTCTCAATGTCCAATCTGGTCGTAAGGGTGGCAGAAGCAATAAAAGACCCCAAGGCAGGGATTTTCATCTATACTGTCAAAGTGCATTTGGGCTGGGGGTCATAAGCAACACTTCAGATGTTTACCCTTGACGTATAACCTCTGCTGTTTTGAATTTGAACTGTACCTGTTTCACAGAGGAGGGGAAATTGGTTAGTTTTTTTTTTTCTTTTCGTTTCTTTCTTTTTTATGCTTTTTTTCTTTTTATGTTTTATTTAATCTCCCCTTTGTAAGCAAGGAAAAAAAATTGGTTAGTTTTCTTTCTCCTAGCTCAGAAGAGCTCCAGTTGTTCTAATCTTTCTGCTGTGGTTTAGGCCCCTCTCTCGCTCTGCCACAGTAGGAAGTCTGGTGACCTTCCTGGAATGTCAAGTTATTGAGAATAAGAGTTCCTAGGAGGAAGGAGAACATCCTTCTAGTTAAATCCTGTTACAGTGAACCCCAACCCCCACCATGACTAAATTCCCTTAGTGTTAACCCAAATCAGTCCCACTCAGGTTATGTAGGCCAATGCCTGTGTCTTAGAAATAGTTGTTTCACATGATCTCACCGTCATGAACATTCTCTCTCCCTACCTGACATCTTTCTCATAGAAATGAGTTTCTAATAAACCCGGGGGAGCAGGGTCTACCTGGGGAGGATGGACCTGGCCCATTCGTCTACCTCTGCCTCTCTGTCGCATACTTGGGTGATGCAGCACAGGGCTCTCTGTCTTTTGCACCCACCATGAAGTAACTTACCCTGCTGCCTCCAAAGGCCTCTTCTCTTAGGGACTTTGTGGCCAGTAAGGTCTTTCCTGGAGCCTTGAAATTCTCACATCTGCCAAAGTAAGGCAGCAGATTTTTAGGGGATTACATATGATATACAAGTTCCAGGTAGGGTGGGGCAGTGATTCCGAGGCTGGGGGAATTGAAGGGTTAAGATGTTTTATGTATAGGGTATCCTGGAAACACAGCACCACAGAGTCCTGAAGTTGGAAGGAGCTTGGGATTATCTATGTCAATAGATATAGAGATATAGATGGAGATGAGTTTGGGTGTGAGACCCTTTGGGGTCTGGCTGCAGCACAGAATCAATTGGAAGGCAAAGACTTGGCAGAGAAAAATACATTTTTTCATGGAGGATCTAACAATGTGGATCTGGGGAAGAAGAAGGCAGGAGAAAAGAGGTGGGCTCTCTCTAGCCCTGAGGGTGAAATGACTTGACTAAGGACACTCAAGTAATCCTCTTTCCCATACTACAAATCAAGTGGATCTGCTTTCCAAAGCAGCTGGTTTGGGGAGGTGAGGGGAAATTATCTTCATTAAATGAGTCAGCAAGAAGCCAGATGTTTGTAGCTTGAGCTGGGCTGTGTGATTCCTGCTACCTACTGCTGCCATTTTGTTCCTGGGTTGACCCTCTGACCTTTTGTCCACAAAATGAAGCTGTGAAACACTCCTGCCAGCAAAGTAAGGAAAAAGGTTCTCCTCCCACTGTTCCATCATGAAAGTAGCATATTTGGTGACAGTTGTTGTTTGAAGGTGCCAATTAATCATACCATCTGCCCTCTGAATTCTGAAGCAGTTGAGGACTAGGCATAGGAATCCAAAATGGCTCAGTGCATTTATCTTGTTCCAATCCCAGGAGAACATGGCTCCAACTTCAGGGCTACATGGACTTCATCATCTTCCTCATCTGACTTGTACTTAGTACCTCATCACAGGCAGGACAGATAGATTCCACAGGGGTAAAAGGTAGACTTTTGCAGCATGGAAAAGCCTGGAGTGTGGAGGAAACCACCTGAGGGTTGTGGGCAGACAAGATCCAAAAGAGAGCCAGTGAGAGCCAGCCACATGCTCAGGACACTTCCCTGTATCAGCAGATGGGACATAGAGGGAATGAAGATGGGGGGTGAGTGGGAGGACCTGGTATATCAAGAGGGCATATGTTCTTATTTTAAGATCTGATGCAGGAACAGGGGAAGAAAATAGCTCCTTTACACCCACCCTTTCTTTCTCAGAGAAACCTACTTATCTCTGTACCTTCATCTACAGTCCTCACTGTTGCCCATCTCGAGGTTGTCTTCTGCTTGTTTATGTTTCCTCCTGGCCCACACAGTACTCAACACAAAGTAGGTTTCTTAGCAAATCCATGTTTGGACCCGGCTCTACACTTAGGTGAAATGGCAAGTGGTTGTCCAAGGTTGGGTGCTCCCTTAGACAAGGGTCTGAGTGCCAGTAGTTCATTTGGGATATGATGCCAGGAAACACCAGTAGAAGAAGGGGGAAGTGAGACAGGGGAGGAAAAGCAGCCAGTAAAGGGTGTTTTCAAGCAAGTCACCACTTAAGCAACTGGAACTTGTGCCCCTGAGGGAATGACTCTATGCCACTATAGAAACTATGCCTAAAGTCATCCCAGTTGGAGTAAAGGATCTGGGGTGTTTGTTTACCACTGTTGTATCAGTCAAACTGTCTGAGGCTACTTTTCTGTTAATAGTACTTCCAGCCTCCAGTGCACATCATATGCAATTTTTGCTTTATAGAGTAAAATTCAACCTAGCAGTTAGATGGGAGACACTCACCAGCTCCCTGTGGTTTGTCTCCATGATTTTTGTTGCTTTTGCCACAAGAGGTTTTATAGGCTTCTCAAGTAGGACATACTGCAGCAGTCACCACTCCACCCTCCAGGAGCTGTCAACCTCTGACATATATGAAAAAAACAACAGCCCTGAACAATGCTCCATAATCAACTCTATAACCAGATGAGGTCTTACAGAAACTGTAAAGAGAGAATAGCAGGTACTACAGTCCTTCCTAAGCTTCACAAAATGCCTCCTGCTGCTGAGTTCCTGACCTTATTGCAGATATTTACTAGCTGAGAGCAAATTGACTTCTGACAATTTTCTTCCTCTCTGAGTGTGGGATGAACTTTGCCTGTTTTCTACTTGACCATTTGAAATCTGGCATGGGTACCTGAACTGACCCTTGGGGCCCCGGAGACCACCCCTTGAGGCCATTATCTGGTTCTCCCTGGGATGAAAAGAAAAGTGAATCATGAGTAGGTGATAGGACCTGGGGAGGCTTGATCTCAAATAGATTGGTCACCTGAGCTTCCTGGCTCCTGTCCTGCTCCTTACTCTGAAGAATCTATGCTCTGTACAGGCCTCTGAGATGCCCCTTGGCTGGTCTTAGGCATCTCCTCTGATACTTTGCAGTGCAGGGCCCACCACATGGTAACTTACCCTGCTGCTTCCCAGGGCCTCTTCTCTGATGGACTTTGTGGCCAGGGGGTTCTTTTCCTGGTGCCTGGAGGGTCTCACCTCTGCAGAGCTGAGGCAGTGGATTTCGAGGGATCATTTGCAAATTCTGCTAAACTTAGAGACAACGTTATATGAAAAGCATTTTTCAGGCCATAGTTCAAGCATCTTCAAGGGAAGATCTCTGCATTAGTTTTCCTATTACTTGATACAGGTGAAATAGTTTTGGGGGTACAAATTTCAGTCTACATAATTCAGGTATGCAAAAGTAGAACTTTATTTCTCTTTAACTGAACTTAACACATGATACGGGTCGAATTGTGTCCCCCAAAAAGATATGTTGGAGTCCTAACCCCCAGCACCTCAGAATATGATCTTATCTGGAGATAGGGTCTTTATGGAGGTAATCAAGTTAAAATGAGTACATTATGGTGGGCCCACTTCCATATGACTGTGTCTTTACAAAAAGGAGAAATTTGAACACAGACCTGTACACAGGGAGAACTTCATGCAATGATGAAGTCAGGGATCAAGGTGATGCTTCTATAAGCCAAGTAATGCCAAAGATTGCCATTGAACCACCAGAAGCTAGCAGTGGAGGCCTGGAACAGATTCTCCCTATCTGTACTCAGAGGGAACCACCACTGTTGATACCTTGATCTCTGGATTATAGTCTCTAGAACTTTGAGACAATAAATTTTGGTTTTATTAAGCCACCCAGTCTGTGGTACTTTGTTATGGCAGCCTTAGCAAGCTAATACAACACTTAATTCTTCTTTTTCATTGATGGCGATAAACTTGATCTTGCTAATTCAAAGCAAATTTGGGATTCTTCATTGAACTCAGTCTCTTTTGAATAATACTCAGGCAGTTCAGACTTCCTCTTCTTCTCTCCCCTTCTGTCCTTTTCTCCGGGTTGTGGCCCTAGGCAGAAGTATCTGTCCTTTTTGGGTCCTGCTGCCATGTCTCTATTTCCCTTTGTTGTGTTAGCTCTAAACATTGTGTCTGTTGCTGAAGTGTCCACTCTTCACATGTCCCCTGGCTTTAGGTCACACTAGGTCCAACCAATTTACTCAGCTTCAACACCCTCGTCTTAGCAATGAGTCTTCTCTAGGTCTTTCAGCTCATTCTCAGCCCCATCTACACCTGTCTTAAGTGATATGATGGATGGGGGTGGGATTATTCAGGGGTAGGGGAACCTTTAAGATGTTGTCCTGAGCCTGTCTATGGGGCCATGGAATATCAGGGCAGGGAGGTGGTAGTCCCAGGACATATCTTTGCCACCCCAGACCTATTTCACCATGACTTTGCCTCTCCTCTGGCTACCCATGTGTTAAGGGACTCTCTGTGATGCCAAGATGTATGAAGTCTGAGGCATCACTGTAGCAATTGGAAACTGGAAACATTCTGAAAGCCCATCAGTGGGAGAATAATTAAATAAGTGAAAGAGTATCATATTATTGAATGCCATGCCTCTGTTAAAACGTGTGAGGGAGCTCTTTTTATCCTGACATGGAAAGATCTCCAAGACATATTAAGTTCTGCAACAACATGGATGGTATAATCCCATTTTTGTAAAAACAAAACTATGTATGTGTATATGGATGCAAAAGCACAGAAAATCATGGGTATATGTCTAAATTAACAGTGCTACCAAGAGGGAACATATGGATTGGGAGAGAGAGGCAGGTATGTGAAAGGAAATCTTCCCTTTTTTCTCAAAATCCTTTTGTGTTATATAAAATATTAACTGGCCTGTATTAATGAATTATGAAATCTTAACAATTAAAAAAAGCAAAATGCATCAAATAGCATAAATCATACTGAAAATGGCCTGACTATCCCCTTTCTCAGTACCTTTAAAGTAACCTGTTCACTCTCTTTATTAAGTTTGAAAAGGATCAGGTATACTTGTGGGCTTTCACAGAATTCTCTCTTTTTCACTGAGATATTGTTAGTGCAAAACTTTAATGAATTAATTAAAGGACCAGAAAATACAGCTCCCAATTGCCCTCCAGACCACAGCCTCTGTTGTCACTGAGGCCTTTGGCAATCCAAAAGGAATAAAGTTGAATCAAGTAACAAGGGGAAATCAATACCTTATTCATGTTAAACCTGCCCTAATGCCCTCCATTATGTGACTGCCATGCAGAGAATCGATCCATTTCTCTTCTGGTGGAACACGGGGGCTCTAAAATTTTCATTTATATATATTAATTTTTAGGAAGAGAACTTCACTTCATGGAGCTATTTTCTCTCTCTATAAAACTGATGGATTAATAGCACAGTTTCAGAGCCCCTTATGTTTGAGCTCTAGTTCTGCATACTAAGTAAATATTCTAAGAAATGGTTCTTGGATCAGTACAAGGATAATAACGGTCATTAATAACCATCACTCATTACAAGGTCTTTCCTTCTCTGAGCTCTTCTAACCTACTGTTTATAAATGCTTTTTAATGTGCCAAATGCACTCCCCCACCCCTCTGAAGTAGACACACACTTGGAGGGAGGTTAATTGCTGTTGCCTTTATGAGTCCTGACCTGTGCAGACAACATTATCGGATCACTTCTCCCACCTCTGAGTTAGGGGTTAATGGTCAACGGGCAAGACTGCTTGGGACAGGGAGTGGTAGAATCTAATTACTGGCTCTTGTGGGTGGACCCATGAGTGCATGTTTATGAACAGGGTGGGCTGAAGTAATCTCCAAGTCTTCGTGCTAACTATCTTCTGGAAGCTATTGTTCTTTTGAAGACCCTAAGGAAATTATATCTTTATTGTGAGTCTAAAATGTCCCCTATTAACTCTCTCTGTTGCCTTTACCTCTCTGTTGCTCTGAAACCTGCTTGATCCAGATGCAGTTAAATTACTTCCTCATTTTGTCCAAGAGAACCTAGATTATTTCTGTTTGTGTAACCACTATCTGCAGTGTGGGTCCCTGTCCTCATTTGTTCCCTGCCTCCCTTCCTCAGCAGCCCCCTCCTCAACTGATAAATTCCCCATGGGTTCAAGAGCACAATTCTTTCTAAACAAGTTGCAACTGATTTCCTGTTTTCTGCTTTTTGAAGATGTGACTGGACACCTTAAAACACAGATTCTTGCATCTTTATTGTCTTGAGTCTTTTAGTAAGTGACTAAGTCATTAGAAGTAAGAAGAACAAGCAGGATTGATGATGAACGTTGTGAGTATAGTTGAACCTTGAAACAGTATTTGCGAGCTATTGTTAATATGATTTTCCCCTCTGATTTATGTATGTGTGATTCAGTAATGTATATCAACATTTATTTTGTCAGTGGGCCACATTCTTTATTCTCTGAAACTCCTGGAAAACAACATTGCTCTGTTCTTAACAAGCTGGTGAATATTCTGCATGTATACACATCCCCCTGCCATGAATTTTTCAGGCAGACATTTTTTTCTATGAGGGCAGGAGCTAAAATTTAAAAGTGCCTCACCTGACAAATGATTAGGGAATTATTCTTCTTAAACCAAATGCCAAAACAAATTACCTCCCTAAAGTGATGTGAGATCTCCTCAAGCTGTGCTTGGTAATATCAATAAACGAAAAGACACCTCTGCCCACAGCTTGCCATTTCTGCATCCCCCACCCTGCAGGCAGCAAAGACTGGAAGCTTTGGGGCTCCTTTAGGAGGTTTAAGCCTGTCATCTAGCGGTACTCGGTAGAATTACATAAATATTTTGTAAAGTTTAAGAATAGCATCTGTTGGAATTTACCAAAGGTGTTACTAGGATGTACTCACAAATGGCATCTGAATTTGAGCTGTTCTTATTCTCTGATGGGTACCAAGAGCTCTAAAGCTTGAAAATGACAACCAGGGCATCTTTGACATCTTGCCTTCAGAAAGCAAGTGAGAAGGCGGATGTGGGGGTGGGAACTCTATTGTACTTTCAGGTTCTTCCTATAGAATCTGTAAAGCTGAAAAGTGGGACCATCTGGGATGCCAGTGACTGCAGCCACCTTCAGTTCTAAACAAATGGGTAATTTCTTAAGTAGAAAAACTTCAGGCTTGTTAGCTCAAGTGTCATTTGCAGATACACCTGGAAAGATCATAGCAGGTGGTGCAGTAGAGCACCCAATTTAAGGGCTGATCCATCCATTGGGTGCTCAGCAAATGAAAATTAATGATGCCTGCTAGTGGTTGGGGGATTTCCTTTAACCTGGACAAATGGGGATTTGAAAAAAAGAGAATGTCTTCAAGCTGTTTCTTCTGTCTTATGTTTTTTTAAGGTTAGAGAACATCTGGAGGGTTTGCTTTTGAAAAACTGTTGGTTAGATTTCAATGATTTTCTCACATCCTGCTCCTGCTTTCTACAGTTTCTAGGAGTTGGAAAATGATAGAGGAGCGTTGTTGCTATATGTTTCAATCTATCTGGAGGTCAGAACATGAGAAAAAGAGGGGGAAATTAGGCTCATCGAGATACTAAGCTCACTTAAGAAGTAAGAGCAAGTTTGGAGGGGCTGAGTAATTTACACATTTTCAGACACAGCTTTGTAATTCTTTTCAATTTTCCCATCTGTGAGCTGGAAATGAAAAGGAATGATCAAATTTACCAACTGATTATCTTCAAGGTTGTTAATGCAGCGGGACCACCTCTAAGGATGTTAGTATAGCGGGGTATATATACCCTATTCAAAGGGTGAGCTGACAGATTAAATTTGATGGGTTTTTCTCTCTCTCTCTCTCTTTTTTTTTTTTAGTGTCATTTGATTCACAGGTTGGGAACAGAAAATCACCTTGAAGTAAATGTTCCTTGTTCTTCAAAGAATGAGGGAGTAGGCTCCCTTGGTTATGTAAATATCAGATAAGTAGGCCACCTGATCCCAGGAGAAGGGTATAACAAGACATCCTGTTCTTTGAGTACTTCAGAAAAGGTTGTCTCTTATATCTTGGGAGGAATTAGTGGCACTAGCAGCGGGGAGGGCTGGCTATGTATTGAACGCAGATGTGTGGTCAAGTAAGATGAAAATTAATTAAATGCTTTTTGGATTTAGTTGATCACTCCCTGTTTTCAAAACACTTGTCTTACCTTGACTTTTGTGCCCAAACATTCCTGCTTTTTGCCCTGCCCCACTGCCACTTTTGCCTCATCTCCTCTATGAGACCATGCTCTTCTGACAATTTTGTTGGCCTTCTGCAAGGGGTTGGTCCTGCTGAAATATAATTTTCAAAAAGGTAAAATCAAGGCCCTCACACCAATATAAAAGGAGCACATCAAAGACTTTGTGTAACTTATTAGCTAGTGAAGAAGCCAGTAAGATGTTAAAATCAGGTAAAAGGAAAATTCGAAGACACATGTAGGTATACTGAGGAATGCTAAAATGAATTTGCTAATAGATGCAAAGTGGTTAATATCTTATAGAACAATAAAATGTAATGCTTGGGGTCATCTTTTTTACAATGCAAAAATCTATTGTATCTCTGTGGGTACCAAATTTATTCATAGTGCTATGGATAACAATCATGTGCATTACCATCAATTTTTTACAAATTAACTTTTACCCCTTGAGAGTTGTAAAATAGTCTACTAATAGGAAGATAATCAATGGTGCACAGCCCTATAGAGTCAGATAATTCCTGCAGGGTCCAGTAGACAGTGCCCAGAACTTTCAGTAATCTCTATTGCTCATTCTAAGATTTTGACAATTTTTCCTGATAGTCCTAAGCTATCTATCTAACCATTCTGTACTCTTTCTGGACAATCTCACCTAACCCATAGTTTCAATTACCTCCAATAACAGCTGACTCTTAAGTTTATATCTTCTACCTAGTTCTCTCAATTCCAAACCTATACATCCATATGCTTACCTGACAACTCCTCTTAGATGTTTTTGAGGCAAAGAGAGAGAGGATAATTTGTTCAAGGTCATTTAGTTTGTTAGAAGAAGAGCAGAGGTTTGAACTCAGCACTACCTGATTTCAGAATTAGAGCCAAAAGCCTGCAACATTAATAGGAGGTGGTTTTGGAAGTGCCCAAACTTAGGTGGCTGGAACCTATGTGGTAGATCCCTTCTCTTTCTGTCTATAGTGGGAGGGGGAGACTGGAGGCATGGACCTCACCGTTTTTCTAGCTGAGCTACAGATAAGAGCCTGTGCTACTGCCTGCCCAAGGTAAGTACTGCTCCACTGTGCTGTGAGGCAGGAGGAGGTGTTAACCCTTTTCTAGAGTTGGAGTTTGAGAGACTGGGGATCCTCGTGTTGCATCCTTGATCTAGCTGACTCCTCTTTTTTTCTAGAGGCCTCCAGCCTGGGGTTTGGGTGCTAGCGGAGTGAGAATAGGTGGGTTTTTCCCATGAGGATGCTCCTCAAGTCTTCTGAGGGTTTTCCACATCTACCTCTGCCCTGCTGACCATGGTTTCTGCTATCCTCACCCCTTAACTTGTCTTTCCTTCAGTGTACACATATTTAAGAAGAATGAAGTCTGAAGCCCCATCAGCCCCTGACTGTTCTCATAAGTTTAGCAGCAAATTTTGACCTAGGCAGGTGCTTATTTTTTCCTCTATGGTCTATTTTTCTTCTCTTTATGACTTCCCAGATCTGAACCCAGAGAGTGTTCAATCAGTGGGTGATCAGAAGAAAACAAATGACAGACAGGTGAGGATAGCCAATAAGCAAAACCTTCCTCAATGGAGAAGAGGTTGCTATAGAAAAAGTCAATTTCTGCCTGGTGGAAAGTATGTGGGAAATATTCTTGAGCAGGGAGAACCCTGCTGCCAGCCAACTCTAACCACTTACCTGGTGCTTTATCCTTTTTTCTGCTGTGGAGTCACCACCTATGCAATCCCTGTGTTGGCAAAGACCATCTCAGTGGGGACTTATTAACCTTATGGGAAGGGCAAATGGAGGTCAAGTTGCTTGGCCTTAGTGTCTTCACAGAAACCAGGGAAAATGCATCTTTTAGAGCATGGCATTCCCTAACATGTAAACATGCTTAACACAGTGTTTGGGTAATCAATTCTAATGAGAAGAGAACCACAGACCAGAGGGTTTAGGAATAGAAATGGGAGGGATACTTATTTTGACTCCATTTGCTTGAGTTACCAACCTTATCACAGAAATGAGCTCTGCACAGTCTCATCAAGGTAATTGTGTGGCCTGTGACATCCTTGAATCAAGTCCCACCTCAGCTCCTATAGGGCAGTGGGGACAGGGGGAAGAGGAGCAGCACTTACCCAGGTAATTCCTCTTCCCTGACCTTGTGGCCTGCCCAGGTCTATGTACCCCTGCCTACTTTACTGGAGTAACTCCTATCCAGGGCTGGCGCTCAGGCCTTGAGTACACTCTCAGCCTGTTCTTTCTGAGCATATTCCTATATTTAATGAGATTGATGGCTTCTCTGCAGCAAGAAAATCCTACACTCATCTCCTTTGAACTCCTGCACTCTGAAAAGAAAAAAAAAAAAAATCTGCCCATAACATATCTTTTTGGAAGTTCTTTTCCTTTTCTTTTTGATCAGAACTGTCTAAAATACTTTCTAGCTTCTATGATATTTGGTGTGGCACTTCAAATATGAATGCCTTAGAAACTGCCTACAATTCTCTTGAATTGGAAGAAAAAAAAAAAAGAATACTCTTTTTTTTTAGGATCTCTGCCTAGGGATGAGATTAACTCATCCCCTTCTGTCTTCCTCGCTTTCCAGGATCACTTTCCTCTGGTTGTGTTTAGTGAAAAGGGGGCTTTGAAAAATATTATTATTAGCCAGGCACAGCCACTGAGACAAGAGGATCATTTGAGTCCAGGAGTTTGAGGCTGTAGTGTGCTATGATTGCATCTGAGAATAGCCACTGCACTCCAGGACTCCACTCCACTCCACTCACTGGACAACATAGTGAGGTCCCATCTCTACAAAAATTATTATTAAATTGAGATATAATTCATATATAAAATTTATACCTTTAAGTGTACAATTAAGTAGTTTTTAGTATATTCATGAAGTTGGACACCCATCACCATGATCTAATTCCAGAACATTTTCATCACCCACAAAAAAATCCCATATCCATTAACAGTCACTCCCAGTTTCCCCTTTCCCCCAGCCTCTGAACAACCACTATTGTACTTTCTGTCTCTGTGGTTTGCCTATTCTAGACATTTTACTTACATGGGATCATACAACATATGGCCTTTTGTGTCTGGCTTCTTTCACTTAGCATAATGTTTTCAAGGTTCATCATGTCATAGTATGTATCAGTACATCATTCTTTTTCATTGATGAATAATGTTTCATTGTATGGATATACTATATTTGTTTACCTACTCATTAGCTAATGAGCATTTAAGGTGCTTCTACTTTCTGGCTATTATAAAAAATGTTGTTGTGAACATTTGTGTACAAATTTTTGTGTTGACATATGTTTTTGCTTCTCTTGGATATATATCTAGGAGTGGAATTGCTGGATTATATGGTAATTCTGCATTTAACTTTTTGAGGAACTGTCCAACTGTTTTTCAAAGTAGCTGCACCATTTTACATTCCCATGATTAATGTATGAGGGTTCCAGTTTCTCTACATCCTCCCAAACACTTATTATTATCCATCTATTTGATTTTAGCTATCCTACTAGGTGTAAATATATATCATTAATATATCATTGTGATTTGGGATTTTTTTGTAGTAAAAACATGTCACATGAGATCTACTCTCTTAAGAAATTTTTAAGTGTATAGTATAGTGTTATTAGTTAGAAGCACAATATTGTACAGCAGATCTCTAGAACTTTTTCATCTGGCATGAGTGAAACTCTATACCCATTAAACAGCAACTTCCCATTTCTCCCTCCCTCCAACGCCTGGCAACCACCATTCTATTTTATGATTCTCTGAGTTTGACTACTTTGGATACTTCATATAAGTAAAATCATGCAGAATTTGTTATCCTGTGACTGGCTTATTTCACTTAACATAATGTTCTCAAAGTTCATCAATGGTGTGGAATGTGACAGGATTTTATTCTTTCTTATGGCTGAATAATATTCCATTGTATGTATATAAAACACTTTCTTTATTCATTCATCCACTAAGGACATTTATGCTGTTTCTACCTCTTGGCTACTGTGAATATTACTGCAGTGAACATAGAAGTTCAAATATTTCTTCAGGATGCTGATTTCAGTTCTTTTGAAATAAATGTCCAGAAGTGGGATAGCTGGATTATATGGTAGTTTTATTTTTAAATTTTTGAGGAACCTCCATTCTGTTTGCCATAGTGGCTAAACCATTTTACATTCCCACCAGCAATTCACAAAGGTTCTAATTTCTCCACAGCTTCACCAATACTTGTTGATTTCTGGTTTTTTGATGATGGCCATCCTACCAGATGTGACATGATACTGCATTGTGGTTTTGATTTGCTTTTCCCTGATGATTAGTTATTTTAAGCATCTTTTTAATATATTTTTTGGCCATTCATATGTCTTCTTTGGAAAAATGTCTATTTAAGTCCTTTACCCATTTATTTAATTGGTTTTTTTAAATATTGAGTAGTAGGAGTTATGTGGATATATATATATGTATATATATATTTGTGTGTGTGTGTGTGTATGTGTGTGTATTCCTTGACTTATGGTAGGATTATGTCCCAATAAACTCATCATAAATTGAAAATATTAATATCATGTCAAAATGCATTTAAAGCACCTAACCTACAAATCATCATACCTTAGCCTAGCTTACCTTAAACATGCTCAGAAAACTTATGTTAGCCTACAGTTAGGCAAAATCATCTAACATAAAGACTATTTTAAATGAAGTGTTGAATATCTCATGTAATTGAATACTGTACTGAAAGTGAAAAACAGAATGGTTGTATGGGTACTTGAAGTACAGTTTCTACTGAATGCTTATTGCTTTTGCACCATCATTAAGAAAAAGAAAAATCGTAAGTTGAACTACCATAAGTTGGGAACCATCTGTGTGTGAATATGTGTGTATATATGTATGTATATATTTAAATTGACAGATTAAATTGTGTATATTTACTGTATACAACATGATGTTTTGAAGTATACACACACATTGTGAAATGACTAAATCTAGCTAATTAACATATACATTATCTCAAATAGTTGTCAATTTTGTAGCGAGAACACTTTATATTCATCCTCTTAGCATTTTGGGGGAATACAATTTATTGTTAACTGTAGTCACCATATTGTACAGTAGATCTCTTGAACTTAATCCTTTTTAATTAAAATTGTCTATGCTTTGACCCATGTCTCCCCAAATCCCACCCGCAACCACACCCGCCCCTAGTAAAATCACCATTCCACTCTCTACTTCTATGAAATCAACTTTTTTAGATTTCACATATGAGGGAGATCATGCAGTATTTGGTTCTCTGTGCCTGGCTTATTTCACTTCAACATAATGTCCTCCAGGTTCATCCATGTTGTCACAAAAGACAAGATTTCTTTCTTTTTTTATGGCTGAATGGTATTCCGTTGTGTATATGTACCACATTTTCTTTGTTCATCCATCAATGAACACTTAGGTTGATTCCATAATTACTTCCTTTCGTCTACAAACTTTGGACTTAGATTGTTCTTGTTTTTTCTAGTTCCTTCAGGTATAACATTTCGTTGTTTATTTGAGATCTATCTTCTTTTTTGATGTAGGTGCTTATTGCTATAAACTTCCATCTTAGAATTGCTTTTACTGTATCCCATAGGTTTTAATAGGTTGTGTTTCCATTTTCATTTGTGTCAAGAACTTTTAATTTCCCTTTTAATTTCTTAATTGACCCATTAGTTTTTCAGGAGCATGCTGTTTAATTTCCATATATTTGTGAATTTTCCAAAGTTCTTCCTGTTATTGATTTCTAGTTTTATACCACTGTGGTCAGAAAAGATACTTGATATGATTTCAATCTTTTAAAATTTTGTTAAGACTTATTTTGTGGCCTAACATGTGATCTATTCTGGAGTGTGTTCTATGTGCAGTTAAGAAGAATATATATTCTGCCTTGTTGAATGGAATGTTCTATATATATGTCTGTTAAGTCCATTTGTTCTAAAATGTAGTTTAAGTCTAATGTTTCCTTACTAATTTTCAGTGTGGATGATGTCTTTTGCTGAAAGTGGGGTGTTGAAATCTCCTGTTGCTATTATATTACAGTCTATTTCTCCCTTCAGATCTATTAATATTTGCTTTATGTATTTAGGTGCTCAAATTTTGGGTACATATATATTTAAAATTGTTATATCCTTTTGTTTAATTGACCCCTTTATCATTACATAATGACCTTTGTCTCTTTTTACAGTTTTTGATTTAAAGTCTATTTTATCTAATATAAGTATATTTACTCTTGCTTTCTTTTGGTTTCTGTTTACATGGAATATCTTTTTCCATCCTTTCACTTTCAGCATGTATGTCCTTACAGGTGAAGTGAGTCTCTTGTATGCAGCATGTAATTAGGGTTTTTTTTTTTTAATCCATTCAGCCACTTCTGTATCTTTGGATTTCAGAATTTAATCCATTTACCTTCAAAGTACTTATTGATAGTAAGAACTTACTACTGCCATTTTGTCAATTGTTTTCGAGTTGTTTTGTATATGCTTTATTTCTTTCTTCCTGTCTTTCTATCTTCTTTTGTGGCTAAGTGATTTTTCTCTAGAGGTATGTTTTTATTCTTTGATTTTTTTTTTCTGTACTTACTATATGTTTTTGCTTTGTGGTTAACATGAGGCTTACAAAAAATATTTAATAGTTACAACAGGTTATTTTAAACTCTCAACTTTGATCACAAAAAACCTTCCATGTTTTTACTTGGCTCCCCCCACCACCTTTTGAATTTTGGTATCATAATTTTCATGTTTTTATTAATATATTGCATATCTTTTAACAAATGATTATAGCTATTATTATTTTAATATTTTTATTTTTTAACTTTTATGCTAAAGATATAAATGACTTACATGCCACTATTACTGTATGAGTATTCTGAATTTGATTGAGTACTTACTTTTACCAATGAGTTTTATACTTTCAGATGTTTTCATGTTACTCATTAGTATCCTTTTCTTTCAGTTTGAAGAACTTCATTTATCATTCCTTATAAGAAAGGTCTGGTGGTGATGAACTCCTTCAACTTTTGTTTGTCTGGGGAAGTCTTTATCTCTACTTCATTTCTGAAGGACAGAATTACTGAGTACAGTATTTTTCATTGGCAATTTTTCTCCTTCAACACTTTGAACATATCATCCTACTCTTTCCTGGTCTATAAGGTTTCTGCTGAGTAGTGGGCTGCTAGCTGTAGTGGAACTACCTTATATGTTATTTGCTTCTTTTCTTTTGCTGCTTTCAGGATTTTCTCCTTATCTTTGATTTTTGACAGTTTGATTGTAATATGTCTAGAGATAGTTATTTGAATTGAATCTGATTAGAGATCCTTGACTTGATGATCTTCGTGTACCTGAATATTTACATCACCAGGTTTAGAAAGTTTTCTGTTAATATTTCTTTAAATAAGCTTTCTACTCCTTTATCTTTTTCTTCTGTTTCTTTAATTCCTATGACTTGAATACTTACTGTTTTGATGCTGTCCCATAAATCTTGTAAGCTTTCTTCATTCCTTTTTATTTTTTTCTTCTTCTCTGATTGTATATTTTCAAATACCTTGCTTTCAAGTTCACAGATTCTTTCTGCTTGATCAATTCTGCTGCTGATGATCTCTGTTACATTTTTTATTTCTTTCACTATATTTTTTTTAGCTCTAGAATTTCTGTTTGATTTTTTAAAAATTATTTCAATTTCTTGATTAAATTTCTTATTTTGTTCACTTAATGTTTTCCTCATTTCATTGAATTGTTTCTCTGTTATTCTTGAAGTCCTTTAAGCTTCCTTAAAATATTATTTCAAGTTCTTTGTCAGGTAGTTCATACATCTGTTTCTTTAGGGTCATTCATTGGCATCTATTTTGTCCCTTTGGTGATGTCATGTTTTCCTGATTGTTCTTGATCCTTATGGTCATGTGCTGATGTCTGTGCAATTGAAAAAGGAGGCATTTATTAAAGTCTTTAAAGATTGGCTTTGTTTGGAAATACCCTACAGTAGGCATGGCACTGGGGTATGCCAGAAATCCAAGGTCTCTGAGGGCTGCCTGATGCTGAGGGCTTTCCAGAGCCAGGGATCGCTGAAGTCTGCCCAGCAGTGATGCAGGCCAGAGGTCGAGTTTGCCACGCAAGCCTGAAGCCTGGGACTGTGTGGTCTTGCCTGGTTCTGGAGTAGCTCTAGAGGCTCCATCTGTAGGTAACAGCCTGGAGTATGGGGTTATGGGGGTCTACCCAATGCTGGGTTTTACTGTGGTGGGCTCAGCTTTGGGTCCAAGGAAAAGTCTATGCTCACTTCTTTTTCTTTTCTCCAAGCAGACGGTATTCTCTCCACACTGTGCTGCCTGGGGTTAGGGGAGGAGTGATGTGGGTAATGTAAAACTGACTTTTCTATCCTCTTCAATGCATCTTTTCTTGTTAGCTCCTGTGAAGGTATTTTTGTGCATGGATAGTTGTTAAAGTTGATGGTTCTGTGGGGGGATGATTCCTGGAGAGACTTACTCCACCATCCTGTTCCACCCCAGCTATATTTTGAATATTAACCCCTTATCAGATATATGGTTTGCAAGTTTTTTTCCCCATTCCATAGATTGTCTCTTTACTCTGTTGATTGTTTCCTTTGCTATGCAGAAGCCTTTTAGTTTGATGTAGTCCCACTTGTCTATTTTTGCTTTGGTTGCCTGTGCTTTTGGTGTCATATCTAAGAAATAATTGGCAAGACTGATGTCAAGAAACTTTCTCCCATCTTCTCTTCTAGGAGTTTTATAGTTTCAGGTCTTATGTTTAAGACTTTCATTCATTTGAGTTGCTTTTGTATATAGTGCAAAATAAGGGTCCAATTTCATTCTTTTGCATGTAGTTATCCAGTTTTCCAGACACAATTTATTGAAGAGATTATCTTTACCTCATTGTGTATTCTTGGCAACCTTGTCAAAGATCATTTGATTGTGTGTGTGGGTTTATTTCTGGCCTCTCTATTCTATTTCAATGGTTTATATGTCTGCCTTTATGCCAGTACCATATTGTTTTGATTACTGTAGCTTTGTAATATGTTTTGAAATCAGGAAGTGTGAGGGGTATATTTCTAGGGATTTATCCTATAATTCTAGGCTGTCTAATTTGTTGTCACATAATTGTTCCTAGTAATTTGTTATAATCCTTTTCATTTCTGTGATATCAATTGTGATGTCTCTTGCTTCTTCTCTGATTTTACTTATTTAAGTCTTCTCTCTTTTTTCATAGTTAACCTAGGTTATAATTTGTCAATTTTGTGGATCTTTTCAAAAACCCAACTCTTAATTTCATTGACATTTTAAATTGATTTTCTACTCCCTTTTTCTTTTTTCTTCAGTCTAATTTTATTGTTTTCTTTTTGTAGCTACTTTTGGGCTTAATTTGTTCTTCTTTTTCTATTTCCTTAAAGTACAAAATTAGATTGGTTATTTGAGATCTTTTTTCTTTTCTAATGTAGGTGTTTACTTTCCTTTAATGCTGCTTTTGCTACTCTTTCCTTATTGATTTTCTGAGTGTTCTATTCATTTTTGAAAGTGAGTTATTGAAATCCTCTACTAGTATTGTGTTGCTATTTATTTCTCCCTTCAGTCTTGTCAATGTTTGCTTCATATATTTGGGTGCCCTGATTTATATTTATATTTATTTATAATTTATATATCTTCCTACTTAATTGACTCTTTTATCATTAAATAATGTCCTTTGCCTTTTTTTGACTTGAAGTCTATTTTTAGTGATATAAGTCTGGCCATCCTTGCTCTCTTTTGGCTATCATTTACATGAAATATCTCTTTCCATTCTTTAACTTTCAGCCTAAGTATTTCCTTACATTTAAAGTGAGCCTCTTACAGATAGCAACAGTTGGATCTTGTATTTTCAAAAATCCATTCAGCCACTCTGTCTTTTGATTGGTGAGTTTAATCCATTTACATTTAAAGTAATTATTGACAGGGAAGAACTTACTTTTACCATTTTGTTAATCATTTACTGCTGTCTTGTAGCTTTTTTGTATCTCATTTTTTTTCTTACTGTCTTCCTTTGTATTTCATTTATTGTTTTTGTTGTCATACTTTGATTGCTTTCTCATTTTCTTTTGTATATCTTCTACAGGGTTTTTTTTTTGGTGTGGTTATCATAAGACTTATGTAAAACATCTTATAGTTATAACAATCTATTTTAAGTTGATAACAATTTAACTTCATCTCATACAAATACTGTACACTTTTACTTCTCTTACACTTTGTTATTGATGTCACAGTTATATATTTTTATTGTGTATTCATTAACATATTTTTGTATAGTTATTTTTTATACTTTTATCTTTTAACTTCTATACCTGAATTAAAAATGATTTACATATCACTCTTACAGCATTACAGTATTCTATATTTCTCTCTCTCTCTCTCTATATATATATATATATGTATATATATAAACTATGTTTACCAATGAACTTTATACTTTCAGATACTTTCATGTTACTGTTTAGCATTCTTTTGTTTCAACTTGAAGGACCCTCATTAGCATTTCTTGTAAGGCATGTCTAGAGATGATGAAGTCCTTCAATTTTTTTTAATTGAGAAAAGTGTTTATTTTTCCTTTATTGTTTGAAGAATAGTATTGCTAAATATAATATTCTTGATTGACAGTTTTTTTCCTTTCAGCTCTTTGAATATATCATTCCAAAACTTGCTCTGGGCTGCAACGTTTCTTCTGAGAAATCCACTGGTAGTCTTATGGAGGTTCCCTTGTACATGACGAATTGCTTTTTACTTGTTGCTTTCAATTTTACTTGTTACAAAATTTCCTTTGTCTTTGAGTTTTGGCAATTTTATTGTAATGTGTCTCTGTGTGGATTATCTTAGTTGAGTTCTGTTGGGTTTCTTGAATTTGGATGTCATTTCCTTTTCCTGATTTGGAAAGCTTTCAGTCTTTATTTCTTTTTTAAATGTTATTTATTTATTTATGTTTTAGAGACAGGGTCTCACTCTGTCACCCAGTCTGGAGTGTAGTGGTGTGATCATAGATCACTGCAGCCTCATACTTTTGGTCTCAAGCAATACTCTCACCTCAGCCTCCTGAGTAGCTTGGACTACAGGTGTGCACCATGGTGCTTGGATAATTTTTTTAAATTTTATGGAGAGACAGGGTCTTGTCGTGTTGTCCAGGCTGGTCTTAAACCCCTGGCCTCAATCAATCCTCCTGCTTTAGCCTCACAAAGTGCTGGAATTACAGCCATGAACCAAAGCCCCTAGCTCATTATTTCTTTAAATAAGTTTTCTCTCTCTCTTCTTCTTCTTCTAGACTTCTATAATGCATTTATTGGTGTGCTTAATGATGTCCCCAAATTCCCTTTAGCTTTGTTTACCCTTTTTCAATTTTTTTTTCTGTTTGATTCCTCTGGATAATTTCAAATGACCTGTCTTAGAATTTACTGATTCTTTCTTCTGATTGAACAAGTCTACTGTTGAATCCATTCAGTTATTTTTTTCAGTTTATTTATTGTATTCTTTATCTCCAATTCCTGTTTGATTCTGCCTTATATTTTCTGCCTCTTTGTTGATAATCTTATTTTGTTCATACATCACTTTTTCTTTTTTCTTATAGAGCATCTCTGACAGTTACTTTGAGATCTCTTTTAGGTAATTCATATATATCCATTTCTTTAGGACTGGTTTCTGGAGACTTATTTTGCTCCTTTCTTTCGGCTATATTTCCTTTTTCTTTATGTGTTTTCTAACTTTGCATGAGGATTATACATTTGACACAACAGCCACCTCTGCCAGTCTTTACAGAGTGGCTTTATATAGAGGAAGACCTTCACCAATCAGTCTGGCTAGAGATTCTCGGAGCCTCTGAAACCTTTTTGGGGGGATATGACTTTACTGGGTCTGAGTGTGCAATTTTTTGATTTAGAGAGGCTTACCAGTTTGTTTTACAGGAGCTCATAATCTCTTGCTCCCTCTGGTGTCTGTCTGTAGCACCGTACATTCTCTGATTTTACAGTAGCAAATCATCTCTTTCTTCCTTGTTCTCAGGAGCCACTAGACATCCAAAGTATGTCATCCTCATCAGTGCCCTTATACCTTTTCTATTTTCAATAATTCCAAGCCCCTTTATCTTCTCTCTTTGAGATGCCCTAAAAATTTTCTTCACTTTATTATGAAGCAATTTAACCTTCATTGTCTCACATACTCCCATCCATCCATACTCAGGTACCTCTCATGAAAACAGCAAAAATTTTAAAAATAAACCAAAACCCAGCCAAAAATAAAAATACCCTGTTAGGACCCATTAAATTGTTTTCCTAAACTAAAGAATTATCTCCCCAGTGGGGATTTTTTTCTCTCTCTCCTAGAAGTCAGAAGTAGCTGCCATCAGTTTTTCTAAGAGATAAAATACTCCCCACTCCCTCCACCTTCTCACTACAGGGGAGTTAAAAACATCTTTTTTTTTTTAAATGGCTCTTAATCTTAGAAAACAGTCATTTCCTGGGAAATCAGAATATCCCCAGATCACCAGGCTTTACATTAGGAGCTCGCCCATCTTCCTCTCTGCAAAGTAAAGCAGGCTGATGCTGGAGAGTGAGTATGAGTTTGCACAGCATAACTGAGATACCCTACGTTACGTGACTGGGGAATTCAGGGGTGACCTGTGTGAGAGCAGCATCTGCTCTCAGGTCATAGGAACTGAAAACAAAAGCTAGTACTGAAAAAGTAGTTAAAGTTTGGACCCTGGAATTAGACTGCCTGAGTTCAAATCCCAGCTCTGCCACCTAATAAATGTTTGACTTTGGACAAATTACTAAACCTTTGCTATAGTCGTACCTTACATTTATATTCCCTTATTCATACCTCAGTTTCTTTATCGCTAAAGAAGGGGAAAAAATAGAACTATCTCAAAAAGTTGTTATGAGGATTAAATGAGATAATATATGTGAAGCTCTTAAAACGGATTTGTCATGTAACAATAAAAATATTTGTTAAAACAAAAAACAATTGCTAAAACAAGAGTACTCTGAAGTATGTTAGGTCTTCCCTCATAGACTGAGTTTCCAGGTGGAGAGGAACTATACCTTTTTAAAGGAATTTCTGCATCTCAGCACCTAGATCAGGGCTTGGCATGTAGCACAGATCTTCATTAAATGTCTATTATTAATACATGAAGGGATGAATGAACTTTTTAGATCCACTCAGAGAGTGAGACCAAAAGGAAATATAATTATGTTTTGTGATACAGTTTCCTTGGGGGAACTTTTCTCAAAGTCACTGGGGAGTGTGTGGAGGAAGTATTGCAGTGAGTTAAATTTCATAAGTTAAAGAAGATACTGGGATTTAGAAAGAACAATCCAGAGAGGAAAAAAGGAAAACATTATGAAGGTAAGAATAAAGGTCATTATTTCTGGGGAAGATGACTTTGCAATAATTCAGAAGAGGAAAGACACAGTAGAAGAGGAATTGGCAAGCTTTTTTCGAAAGGGGCCAGACAATAAATATTTTAGGCTTTGTGGCTCATATGGTCATTGTTGCAACTACTCACCTGTGCTGTTGTAGGGTGAAGGCAGACATAGATTATATGTAAACAAGCAGGCATGACTGTGTTCTAATAAAACTATTTACAAAAATAAGAGGAAGGCTGGATTGGCCTGTGGGCTGTAGTTGGCCAAGCTCCACACTAGAACAATGTGAGGAATAAATAAAGAAATATCAGTGGAACTTTGATAGCTGGAGAAGCAACTTATGCAGAATCCTTTAGGAGAGAAAAGAATGGCTGCTACAATATACTGGGGTATCCTTCTCCTGCCGTATATGAAGCTCCAAGGATCATTTAATGTAACTACTTCAGTCCTAAATGTGGCAAATATAAAGAGGAGAGAACAAAAAGACATGCAGTGCCTTAACTTTTGTAGTAAGAAAGTATGCTTCCATTGAGTTGAAATTTATTTATATTTAAAGTAGAGAGTACAGAAAATCCAAAATGGAAACTCATTACATTATTTCTATCTATCTGTAGAAGGCACTTTTATATCTATGTTAAAGAGAAGACTGGGAATTCCTAGAATTTCAAGCACAATAATGAAACCATACCCTGAAAACATCACATCCAGACTAGCCCTTCCAGCTTCCTTCTTCATGATATAGAGATGCTTCAGCCTCTCCTCAAGCAGGGATGGAGCTTACTTAAGATAAAAGTGATTCATTGGTAGCCTTGAAGCTTCTCTAGTACCACATGCCAATTCAAGAACATGTGACCTATAAATCAACCTGGAAATTACCTTCTTTTTCCTGAACAAGGTTTTCTTTCTATTTGACACACACCTGAAGAAGAATGGGGAAAGAGAGAATAGACTGTCTTAGAGGGGCAAACTCTCATTTTCTCACAACTCCATTCCATGGAATATCCCTATGGTACTTCATATAAAGTAGCTGAGAATATTTGATTTTAGCTCTAATGAGTCAGTTCTGGTATGTTAATTTCCTAACCATTGGAGCTGTCAATGTGGTTGCTAAGTCTGCTGAATCACAGAAGAAATATACCTTCAGCCTGGTATATAATTATCTCAGGAATTATAAAGGCAATAACTGCATGATTGCTTTTTTTATGAATACATTAAAGCAGAGGTGTGTAATTGGCACTTTAATGATCTAGTGGCAGCAAATTAGATATTAATGTGATTACAAAATGACAATTACTTTTGGCAATTAGTTGGCATCACCTTTCAGTAGCCCTTTTCAATACATTGTTGGGGATTCTCACTGCCAATGAGAAATGGAATCATTCTAAAGCTGAGTGGGAGCTATGGAGAAGAGTAAGTTAATTACTTAACAAAACAAGTGGTTGATCTTTATACTCTCCATCATCGGGTCTTTGGGGTTTAATAACAGCAGTAACATACTTTATCTTTTTCCCTGAATGATGCCCAAATGATGTATAAACTTTTTGTAATGTAATTACGACCCATAAATCACTTCATTTCTGAAATATGGTGGCCTCTGAAGAGATGAGATTGCTTTTCACATTCTCATTAGTTTAAGAAGGAAAGAGAAGAAAAATCTTGCCTCTGATAGAAAGGCAGGGCAGGTGAGGATGGGAAGGTGATTTGTTTACATGTTACATACAAACTGGCTGAGAAAGGAACAATAATGCTACTATACATAGACTCAAATGTTTGCAAAGCACATACAGTTAAATTGAATCCTCACAGCTCCGTGTTTTGATAGTAGTGAGTTTATGCAAACCATTCTAGAAAAAGGCCCAAAATATAAATCTACTGGTTATATCAACATCCCAAGACTCAATAAGGGGAAATTTCTGTAGCCTTTCTATATCTGATGAAGCATTTGACCTGTTTTTCATAGATTAAAAAATGTTAATAATCAGTACACCAAAAAATTCTTACAATACTTTGATTAGTCATAATTATTGACAGATAAATTTACATTGAAATAGGTAATTGCAACATTATCCTATCTGTTGCTAACTTATGCTAATCCTATTTGTTGCTATGTATGTTGTCTATATTGAATTTCACCACATGCCTCTCCTTCTTTACTGAAACTGAATAATCAGATTAAGTATCTCTCAAATAATGAGAGCAGACACTGTATTGACTGATTTTTGACTGCTTAGCTCTATGTTTGATTTTTTTTTTTTTTTGCATACAACTCAGTTTCTGGACAGTTTTTCTGCGTTTTACTATCCAGCACCAGAAATTGTATTATAAGACAATTGAAAACACTGCCAGAGTGAAAGCTGAGATTTAGGCCACCCCTCCAGACTCTCAAATCATTCGTTTGAAAAGGCCGTCTTGTGGGGATAGAGAGAGGGTTAAGTGACAGCCAATAGGTATAAACCAGGGCGCACTCATATCTGAAATTCCAGTTCTAAGTACTCAAGAGTTAATAAATAAAATCAGTCCTTTGTGTTGTTGAGTTCTTGGTTGCAGAGTGAATATTTATGACTCCAGAGATATACGCAGCACTCATTCATTTATTCATTTGCACGTTCAACAATTATTTATTAAATGCCTATGATGTTCCATGCACTGTGCTTAGCTACTAGGCATACAGAAGTGAGCAAAGCAGACATGGTCTTTGCCTTCATAGGGAATGCAGCAGGAAGGAGATGACAGTCCCATATTGTTCTTTGTTTGTGAGCAAACTTTAAACCAGGTAGAGTTGGGTTTTTTTTTTCCTTTTTTCTATGTCTTCCCTTCTCCCATTTCTTCTCCTTTCTTCCTTTCTCTGTCCCCTCCCTCTCTTCCTTTCTCTTTCCCAGGAGGTTACAAAAATTATGCTGTATAATATGGAGTTGATATCACTTGGTTTATTAGATAATGCTAATATGGGAATGTGAGATAACAAAGTGCTGAGGACCAGCCCTGTTTCTATCTAATTCCTTTTTTGATGAATGTTAGGTGTCCTTGCAGTATTAAACATCCCCAGGAGGAAAATAAGTATTTAAGACTACCCTTTCCTAGTTCCCACTCTCCATTTCTTTATTTATTTTTGCAAAGGAAGAATAGAAAGAAAGGCCAATATCTATTCCACTGAATAACTACCATGTATTCAGTTCCTACTGTGTGCCAGGTAATTTCTGTAAATAATCTCTAATTTCTTGCAGGAAATTTTTGAGGATGGCATTGTTATCCTCTTTCTATAGATGAAGAAATTGAAGCTGAGCAAGGTTCAGTGACTTGTGTAGAGTCACACAACTTGTGTGTGGCAAAATGGAGATTTGAACTCAAGAACATGATAGTACAAGGCCCTTGTTGCCCTCACCAGTTCCAACTGCTTTTAGAACCTTTCACTACCCTTAGGTCTATTGCCTGATATTTACTGTTTTCTTTGGTGGACCCTTCTATTATGTGTCTGTTTTCTTTTTTATTAGTATATGCTCTTATCTTTATTATTTCCTTCTTTCTCATTTCTTTAGGCTCAATTTTCTTGTCTTATTCTAATTTTTTGAACTGGATACTTTGTGTATTGATTTTTAGCCTTTCTTTTTTTATATTGTGTGCATTTAGGTCTACAAATTTCCATGTAAGTGTGGTTCAGAGATATGTACACATAAATATAGACATATACAAATATGTATATGTACCTGTATTTTATCATTTGGTTAATATTGGTTATATAATTTCATTTGTGATTTGTTTTTGGGCTCATTGGTATTTAGAAGTTTATTTCTTAGTATACAGACACAAAGGTTTTCTAGCTATTCAGCTTAATTCCACTGAAGCCATAGAACATATTCTGATACGATTTTAATTTTTTAAACTATATTAAGACTTGCTTTATGGCTCCAATTGTGGCAATTTGGGTAAGTGTTCCAAGTTTTCATGAAAACAATATGTATTATGCAGTCATTAAGTACAGTGTTCTATATGCATATGTCAATCATGAAAAGTTTGTTAATTGTGTTTGATCTTCTGTGCCCTTGCTGAATTTTTTGACTGCTTGTTCTAGCTATGAGAGAGGTATGTTTTCCACTATAATTGTGGAACTGGATATTCTCTTTCTGAATTTTTTATTTTATATATTTTGAAGCTGTGTTACAAGAGATAAGCATATTTAGCATAGTTATATCTTCCTGGTGTATTGACCTTCTTATTATTATGCAAGGCTCTTCTTTCACTCTAATAATGTTTCTTTGCTCTAAAGTTTTATTTATCTGATAGCAATATAGCCACCATAGCTTTCTTTTGGTTGGTGTTTTCATGGTATATCTTTTTCTATTCTCTTACTTTTGACCTTTCGATATTACATTTAAATGTCTCTTTAAGCAGTTATATATTTCTTTTAAAATCCAGCCTGAGGTTGAGCGTGGTGGTTCATGTCTATAATTCCAGCACTTTGAGGGGCTGAGGCAGGAGGAGGATGCTTGGGGCCAGGAGTTTGAGAACAGCCTGGGCAATGTAGTGAGACTGCAACTCTACCAAAAAAAAAAAAAATTAGCCATATGTGGTGGCATGCACCTATAGTTCTAGCAACTCTGGAGGCTGAGGCAGGGGGAGCGCTTGAGCTCAGGAGTTTGAGGCTGCAGTGGGCTATGATCACACCAGTGCACTTCAGCCTGGGCAACAGAGCAATACCCTGTCTCCAAAAAAAAAAAAAAGATTCAGTTTGCAAATATTTACCTTTTAACCTAAATATTTAGTTCATTTACATTGAAATTACTGATATATCTGGGCCTAAGCCTACCAGCTCACTATTTGCTTTTTATTTGTCTCACCTATTCTAAGTTCTTTTTAAATCTTTCCTTCCTTTGTCTTTGGATTATTTGCTATTATCCCAAATTAAACATTATTTTATTAATACTAATACTATTCTTCTATTGGTTATCCTAGGGATTATATTGTGCATCCTGGGTTTATCAAAGTCTAATACATATTAGAACTTTTTCCTCATACCATATAATGCAAGACTCTTTAAATAATACTACTCAAAGCATGATTCTTAGATTAGAAGCTAGTTCACAAACTATTTGTTTCCAGTTTTCAATGAACTAAGATTGTACCGGAATGTAAATCAATTAGGTTATTAAGCATACTGTTTATTAAGACTGACATTTGTGTTTTTTTAAATGATATTGTCTACTTTAAGGAAATGAAGGGAGTAGTACATAGATTTATATTTTGGAGCCAGTTCCTTAATTTGCTGTGCAATGGTGCTTTTAGTAGCACTGCCTTAGAATGTTGTAACTCTGAACCAACCCCCCAAGCATATATGCTCTTTTGTCATATATTGTGACTCTCTGTATGTTTTAAATCCCACAAGATATTATTATTGTGGCTTTATATAGTCAATGTACCTTTATATTTACCCACATATATAATCTTTCATTGCTATTCATTCCTTTTTGCATATCTAAGCTTTCATCTGGGATCATTTTCCTTCTGCTTAAAGAGTAAACTTTAGTTAATTCCTTTAGTGTATTTTTCTGTGACAAATTTTCTTTGTTTTCATTCACCTGAAATTATCTATTTTCCTTCATTTTTGAAAGATAATTTCTCTTAGTAATATATTATAAGCTTGGAATTATTTTCTTACAGCACTTTTAAGATAGAAATTTGCTGTGTCTTGGTGTCCATGGCTTATAAGCTGTAAAACTTACAACTACTCCTGTGAAAGTAATTACTGCCCCCTGTAGCCATCCCCCCATACTTTTAATATTTTCTCTTTGGTCTTTGATCTTCAATACTTTTATATGATCTGCCTATGATATGTGTTTCTTTGTTTTATTATACTTGGGGGTTCATAGAGCATTTTAAAATCTATGGGTTTATGTCTTTTACCAGTTTTTAAGACTTTTGGCCAGAATCTTTTCAAATATTACTTTTGACCCTCACTCTGTTTTTTCTCTTTTGAGACTCTGATTTATGTATATATTAGGTCTTTTCACAGACCTTTTCTCTGTGTTTCAGTTTGGATGTATTCTACTGACCTATATTCCAATTTACTAATTTTCTCTTTTGCTATTTTCAGTCCACTACTAAATACATTTACTGGGTTCTTAATTTCAGATATAGTTACAGCTCTAGAATTTTTATTTGCTTCTTTTTAAGTTTTTAGCTTCTGCCAAAATTCTTAATTTTATGTTTTATTTCCTGGACCATATTTAACATATTTTTAACACTACTATCTGAATCCTCTAAGTGTCTGTTTCTATTGTTTGTTGTTTCTCTTAGTTTTTGCTCATGTTGCCCTGCTTCTTTACATGCCTAGTTATTTTTAAGTGTGTTCCAAATATTATATATGAAAAATTATAAAGATCATTTGAGGCTTAGGATACTGGTATCTCCCTTTAAATAAGGGACATTTTGCTTCTAAAAGACACTAGGGACACTAGTTCATGATCACCCTATTTGATTTAGGAATTGAGAGAATTTGGGCTTCAGTCTCTGCAAGGGCTGCCTTTTACTTCTTCACTTTTCCTTTTAGGGTATAGCCCCTTGTGGTTTGTAATGTTTAATTTTATGTGTCAACTTGGCTAGGCCACTGTACCTAGATATTTGGCCAAATGCCAGTGTAGATGTTGCTGTAAAAGTATTTTTTAAAGAGGAAATGAACATTTAAATCATTAGACTTTGAATAAAGCAGATTACCTTCCATAATGTGGGTGGCTCTCATCTAATCAGTTGAAGGCCTTAAGAGTAAAGACTAAGGTCCCCTGAAGAAGAGGGAATTCTGCCTCCAGATTGCTTTTGGACTTGAGCTGCAATATCAGCTCTACCCTGCATTGCAGGGCTGAGCTGCCTTGCAAATTTCTAACTCACCAGCCTCCGCAATCACAGAAGCCAATTCCTTAAAATAAATCTTTCTCTCTATATATACACACATCCTATTGTTCTGCTTTTCTGGAGAATGCTGACTAATACAGGGTCTCAAAGCTAAAGCCTAGGCATATGCTAGAGTTCTCTTCCTTGACAGGCTCCAAATTCTGACTTTTGTTCCCTTGCCTTATAAGTTTGCTGAAAGCTCTGCTCAGTTTCTCTGACTCTTCACCATCTCTATATGAATTGGAAGATTTCCCTAGGGAAGAAGTGACCTGAAATGCTGGAGTCATTACTCTGGGTTTCCTTCTTTTCTTGGGGCTTGCCCTTATAATTATTCACTACCATGTTAGTTCTCTGATGCCCTCAAACAGATCTAGAACTTTCCCTCAGCTTTTCTAGTAGTTCTCACTGGGATGCTTGGTCTGACTTATCAGTCTACCATTACCAGAAGTGATTCTCCTGGGATAGGTGACTATCTGTTCTTATTGAATAAAATCTGTGCAAGAAATGAGATAAAGATTTCAATTTTGCCTTTGTTAAATTGAATAGCTTTTGAGATATCTAAGGTGAGATAATAGGAAAGTGATTGGATAAACAAAGGTAGAACTTGGAAGAGGGATCTCCGTGGAGAAAAATTTTGGTATCGGCAGTATACAGATAACATTTAAAATGATGAAAATGAATGAGATTACCTAAGAAGAAAGTCTAGACAGAGAAAAGAATTGGGACTGAAGCTCTTTTAGGAGCACTAACATTTAGAAGTTAGTTAGAGGAGGAAGTATGAGTAAAACGCTAGGGAAGGGTTGGCAGAATGAAAGTATGGTGTCATAGAAACAAAGAAAAAAGAGGATTTAAAGAAGTAGAGAATGATCAAATATGATTTATGTGATGAGAAGTCTGACAAAATAGGGCCTAAAAAATATCTGAGTATTTGGGCCTCACAAATATACTATAGACACTTGATAGATGACTGTACTTGTGCAGTAGTGTGGGTGGACAGCCTCAGGAAGAGTAATTCAGGATTGTGGGAGGTCTGCCCAGCAGCAATCACTCTGGCGGCTTTCAATCTCTAATCTGATAATGAATTCTGTGCCATCTCAGCCTGAAAGACATATTTGAAACCTATGCTCTGTCCTTTTGCCAAATGATTTGGGTAATGCCTGTCAAGAGCAAAGAAGGATAGTGGTATTCCTACTTCTTCCTAATACTTACCAGCTCTTCAGGGAGCAAGTGGGTAGTTCTTCACTGTTCTAAACCCAGGCACAGCTGTACCTCCTGGGGTGAGCTTTCATCACTTGCCCCCATAGAATTCCAACTCGACGCCTCATCAGAACCATGAGGCTGAGGAAATGCTGATTTCTCATCCTAGAGATGTGTGCTTTTCCACAGCACACTTTTATTATTTTGAGCTATCAGTATAGCTTTCCTCAGTGTTTGGTCCAGAGGAAAATTCAAACTAAAGGAGAACATTGCACTTCTATTTGCCAATATCTCAGAAAAGTGCAGTGATAGGAATTGAGAAAAGTGGCAGAAATATGCAGCATATATTTTACTATGGTTTACTGTTTTCCTAGAAAACATTAAAGAATGGTTGCTTCCCTATGGAAATTCTTGTCAGTGTGTTTATATTTTTATGGTGAGTTTGATTACTGGGTGCATGGATGGTACCTAGAGTGTAATGAAAAAGGCATCTGCATGGCAAGGAAAACAGTAATCCCAAAGCCTGTTGCCCCTGTGGGATAAATGTGGGGTAAAATACAGGCCATCACTCTGAGCCTATTGACTTGGAACCAGTGTAAAATGAATATACTTATTTCTTTAATTTATCTGATTCACACCTGATGAGGCAAGCACAGTCACTTATGAAATTATAGCAAACTGATTCACTCAAAGAGAGTGCTCTAGAGAGAAACCATTCGTCTGCTTTGAGGAAAAGCTGTTTGAACGTAGTTTAAGGCCCCATTAAATGGGGTCTTTAATCAATCCAATGCCAGCAAGCTGTCTAATAACTCATTTGGTGAATCTTGATGGTTATTAAAGAGGTTCTATTCATATATGGTAATATCTTCATGAGTGAGATTAAATAATTTGTTGGATGATTGGCAAGATGACACAGCTCTGAAATGTGTTAATTCTGTGTAGTTGAGTCATTCAGTCTCTCTGATTTTGATCTTTAAAGTGGGCATAATAGGTACTTGTCCTGCCTATATCACAAGGTTTTTAAGGTGATCAAACAGGATAATGTATGGAAGGCTCTAGATAAATATAGGACTTTGTTTACTGTAATATAATCACCTCCTTTTTGGAATCATGAGTGTGGGTTTACCTTCTGTCAATCGCTGAGTGCTGGGAAGGCTCTGTGTGGCATCATAACAACATCCAGCACTCATAACCACCCAGGACCATTACAAACCCTTAGGAAATTTTAAAAAGACTAGTACAAGCTCTGTGGAAAATAGCCAAGGGCTTAAGCTGCAAAGGGCACAGGCAATGCCCTATGGTTAGTCATTTTACCAGCACAGAAAGAAAAATACATTTTCATTGGCTGGTGATGGATATAATAGACAACTCTGCCAGCAACAAAGCCATGAGTCATAGAAGAGAGAGCAGGAAAAGGTTGCAGAAGAGATGAGAGAGGGAGAGAGAAATAAGAAAGATCTTTGGGGAGAGAATAGCATAAAGCAGCAGCAACAATCTAAAGTGATAATGAAGTCAATAACAACAAGCCCCTGGATCAGTGGAGAAAGACATTGTAAAGTTTTAGATTTGAAAGGGCTCAGAGATGATTCCGTCCAAGGATGGCAAATACACAGGTCATGTGAGGCAAATTTACCATCCTGTGTCCATGGCATACATTGCTGAGTCAATCATTCACTCCTTCTGCTCAGTCAAGACATCCGAGTGGCAGTTCAGAGAGTGATCCCAAAGCTGAAGTCCTTGCTCTTGTGGGAATCAGAGGAATCTCACCTACAGCCTGTTAAAACAGTGTGTAAAAGGAATCAATACAACTCATTCAATTATCTGATTCCTACCTGATGAGGTGAGCAGAGCTAGCAGGATGCAGGGATCTGGCCCACAGCCAAGACAGTGCTCTAGGCTGCCACTGCAAATCAATTAGAATAAGCATAAGAGATGAATTTTATTCAGCCTCCTCATATTATTTATAATCAGGAGACTGTGGCTTAGGGATGTGAAATAAGCTTTTTAATTTCACACAATTAGTCAATCAGGACTAAAATCCAAGTTTCTCTTTCTCCAGTTAGAAATGCAAGACTCACCTCTGTTTGGAGTTATTTTACTGAAGACTGATTCCTAAAATGATTGGGCAAGGGAGAGAAAGGAATATTTTTAGATATTAGGGTTTGAGACAATGAATCTTAAGCCAGGACTTTGACAGTGGGTTTATTAGTTCCCTGGGGATACTGTAACAAAGCACTAGGAACTGGGTGGCTTAAACAATGGTTTATTGGTAATGTCTCATGGTTCTGGAGACCAGAAGTCCAAGATCAAGGTGTTGGCAGGATTAGTTCCTTCTGAGGGCTTTGAGAAAGAATCTGTTCCATGCCTCTCCCCTAGTTTCTTGTGGTTTGCTGGCAATTTTTGGTGTTCTTTGGCTTATAGACACATCACTCAATCTCTGCCTTCACTGAAGCAGAGAAGAAAAAAAAATATTTCTATCCTTTAAAAGCACCAAAAAACTTTCCTTGCCCCCCGACATTTCTTCCCCCGCCCCACCCCCTGTGTGTCATGGTCACTCTCTCTTTCTTTCTCTCTCTCTTTCTCAAGAAAATAAATAAACTTTTACTTTTGTATATCCTAATCTCTGTCTGAGAATTCTTTCTCCCCTGAGTATGTACTTCACTCCCTAACAGGAGGTAACACCCTGTAGCAAAGAATGAGTATTGTAAAACTTTAGAGTAAGATTATGTTATTCTGTCATTAGAGGAATGGGCCAAGAACAACCTCAGCTTGGGCAGTTGGCAGATACCCTTGGATGAGGCTCCTCTAAAGATCATATGGTTATATGAATTAGAAGATGCCAGGAAACCACCCTGTTGTCTGCCACTGGAGAGAGCACACACAGAAGCACGTGAGGTGGCCAAAGCTCTCTGCTGCCCAAGTGCTGTGCCCCCCAAGAAAAATTGTGAAATTTATCTTTGGTGCTGATTTTGTGCTTCCTATCTGTTTCTTCCCCATTACCCTGCTCTATGGTGCACCTCCTTTCCAACTCCTCCAACACTCAGGACTCTGCTCTTTCTTCCTCCTCATGAAAGCTATTCTTGGAGGTGAGGTGTAAAATATATTAATTCATTATATTGATTATAACGAATACATTTTATAAATGTATCATAATTTATTTAGCCAGTTCCCTATTGATGTTGGGGTTGTGTAAATGACTGATAAGAGTTCAAAGTAGGCTCCGTCTTTAATGATTTGCAAGTGACTGTCAGGGCCTTAAATTAGAGGAGTGAATCTCTAAGGCTAGAAGTAGCAGATCGTTCAGCTCTAAATGGCACCTCTTTTATTAGCTAATCAGCCCCTAATTTAAAATGCCACATTATTAATTTATCCTCTGTGATTGTCAGTGATCTAGGAATTTGCTGATTGCATTAGCAATTTTTCTTTACTTCCAGGAAGATGCAAAATAGAAAGTTAGGAAGATCTGAACCTAAACTCGTGTGCAGTGCTTGATTCACCTATGTCTGCACTGGCAATCTACATCTGACTTATCCAGAATCATATAGCACAGGACTTGCTAGTCAGTCCTTATCATAGCCCCCTCTGTTTTCCACTGGCTTAAAAGTGTAAAATCCAATCCTGTTCATTCCTTGGCAATCAGGAAGGCACTGTTCCTTCCACTGTGGTCTCCTTGATGACACCAAATAATGAGGAATCACTGTAAGCGAAGGGATTCACCTACTTTTTTCAAAAATGAAGCTTACCAGCCTTTCCTTACCTTGGTCTATGCTCAGTCTCCCTCAGCATTTTGACTAACTCAGACAAAGAGACAGGGTATAGAGATCTTAATAGAGGTTAGGTATAGGTGTAGGTGTAGGTGTAGGTGAGGGGCCTGGCAGTCTGTGGGAGGTAAGATGGCCCTGACTGGACATTTCTTGAAACCTGACTTAACTCCCTGCTGTCCCTCATTGACTCTGGAGCATAGCTTGGTCAGTCACTGAAGGTGGTCGTTAACTGCCAGGGGACCTCCTGGAAGAGAGCCAGTACCCTCAGGTGTCAGTCCTAGGAGACTGGAGAGTGCCCTTCAGATGGGCAGGCAGGATTCCTCCCGGGGGGTTAACACAAAAACAGAAAATCCTCGCTCTTGCTCTCTGTCTTACTCTAGCGGTTGACCTAACAACTTTACAGGACATAATAGTAAGTGGCAGATATAGATAACAGGACCAGCACATAATAAATAATTCAGTGATAAATACATTCCAGAAAACCAAGTTGATGTGATTGGAGAGTTCTTCATAAATATAGTATGTTTACAAATACTCGTTACATTGTATTATCACAAAAGCTGATTTATTCTGATTTTTTTAAAAATTATTTTCCATGAAAAGAATGGCTGCGAGAACTAAAAGTTCTGGGGAGACTAACTCCAAAGTTATATCTAAAAGCATCTCTGGAGCAAATGCATTTTGAAATTGATTATTGGCTCACTGAGTTTCTTTGGCCTTGGGATCCAGTGGGTGGGTGCCATTATGTGCTTTGAGGTTTCACTCACAGAGAATGGAAGAGTGGAGATTCAATTCCTACCCAAAAAAAAAAAAGATGGCATAAGTCTTATGTTTTCAGCAGATACCTTAGTGCATGAAATTCCTGTTTGGTTGGGTGATTTCTTTCAGGAGCATGCTGAAATTGATCAACGGCTTGCCTGAGTATCTGAGTGCCTGTTAGTCTACATCCTTTCTTTCCTTTTGTATATAATTATGCTTATTCAATTTTTTAATAAAAAGTTCAAATACACCAAATTAAACAAACAAAAACCAAAAAACCCCTATAGTTTCAACCAGTGTATTAAAAAAAACCCTAAAAAGTAAAGTCTCCTTCCACCATTGACCCATTTTCCTGGTTCTGTTCCCTAAAGGCAGCCACACAGTTAACAGTTTCTTACACGTCTTTCCAGAATGTACTAAACAAATATTAATATCTGTTTCTCTCTCTCTCTTTCTATTTCATATACATATGTATATATATATTATATATTTGCATACTATACATGTGGTACTATGTTTTGCTTTTTTTCATTAAACAGTATGTTTGGCCATTGTTATCTATCATCTATCTGTCAGTCTGTCTATCATCAACCCAATTCTTTATAATGGCTGCATAGTATTCATTTTATAAATGTATTCTAATTTATTTAGTCAGTTCCCTGTTAATGTTGGGGTGGTTTGTCTTGGCTGACGTGGGGGTGGGGAGAGGGCACAGGGACTCTGGCTTTGTATTGATGGTAGAGCATGTACCTCCTAGGTTGTTGGGACAATGGCATTTGTGGAGGCTGGGTGAGAAAGGGAGAGGAGTTAGCTCAGAGAACAGATGTCCAGTGGAGAATAGGTGAAGTCTTGCTACATGATGTGATTTTAGTCTCTCCTGTACCTCCAAAGAAATCCTCAGTAAAATTTAAATTACTGGCAAATGCATTGGAGTTTATCTATTCAGCAAATATTATTACGTAGTTTGTATGTGCCAGGCACTGTTTTAGGTGCTGCTGGAGAGACTGCCATTAACAAAACAAGGTCCCTGCTATCATGGCATTTACATTCAGTGGTGGAGGGAAATAATATTAAAGGCAGAGCAATATACGACTTTTCTGAAGACAGATAAAGTGGGAGTTTGTGAGCAACAAGGAGTGTTAAAATTGTTTTCCTTGGGAGGTGATACCTTCTGATGTCTCATGGCAATTGTTTTCCTTGGGAGGTGATACCTTCTGATGTCTCATGGCAATTATTTTCCTTGGGGGGCAATGTCTTGTGATGCCTCAGCTTCAGGGTGGTGCTGAGGCTGCCGGGCAGTACCGCCATGTCTGGACTGCCTGGATCCTAGGGGGCCTCTCACACCACTCCCATCCACATTCCCACATGGGGAATTCCCATTGCTGGTGTTGCCAACAGATGCCAACAGATGCTGGCTCTGTATTCAGAAATGGAGTACCATCTCCTTTCCAGATATGTGATGGGAGTGGTGGGGGAGGATGGGGGAGGAAGGAGGAGAGACCAAGAATAGGGGATGGTGGCCTTGGGGAGAAATGTGGATATTCTACCAACAGATTAATTCAACATCACTGAATTACCAAAGGGCTCTCATCATTCACTGTTTAGCAGGGGGCAGGGAAAATTATTCATTATTCAACATGAGCTGAAATGAAAATGCCACACTTTGTAAAATATGCAAGGTTACCTACTATGGTAACTGCTCTCAGAGTTTTAATGTGTCTGCGTATGGCTAATTAATTTTCTCTGAGCTTCACTGGAATTCTTATTTGAGGTGATTGTCTTGGTAACTGAATGCACCACAGAGAGCGAGAACATTAGAAATGCCATTTGGGGCTGTTGTAGCAATCTGAGCTTTTCTCCGGGCTTTCTCAGCCACCACCAGCAAGGACTTCCCTGTGCTCCTATCTAGCTCCCTCAGACTGGCAGGGTGGGCAGGGCTGACCAGAAGTTACATAGCCTGTAGTGTCATATAGTGTTGTGGCTTAGAATCCAGGCTCTGAAATCAGACCAGTTTTGGATTTCCCATTTACTAGCAACACTTATCCATGTGACCTCAGGCATTTAATATCACTGTTTCTTCATCTGTAAAGTTAGAATAATGTTACCTCAGAGAAATGCTGCAAAGATGACAATAGATGTGTTTGTAAAGCTACTGGTCCATCGTAAGCTGTCACTAATAGAGCCGTTTCTTTCTTCTCCTCCCTCCTCCGCGCGGCCTGCATGAGAGGGCCACATCAAGAGCAATAGCAGCAGGAGCTCCTGCACCACCTCTCTCCTGGGCCACACATGTCTTCCTGCGAGCAGCCCTCCTGCCCCAAGGCCCCGTCTCATCCTCCCCGAGACATCACGGAGCCTGGAGCTCAACCAGCTCTGATGGCCACGTGGGGCCAGCTCCCCATCTGCCAGTCTCCCGCTTCCCACCCTTGATCTTGGCCCTCCACCCTCCCACCCAGGATCTAACGCCACACCACCCTGGCCAACCCCCCCAAGGCCACCACCAGCATCACCACCACCACCACCCCTGTCACTAGTCACTAACACCACCATCACCATTATCACCAGCACCATCACCATCACCACCACCATCACCACTACCATCGTCATCATCTTTTCCCCTTTCTGTATTGTGTGTCTAATCTGTGTGCTGGGATTTGAAGTATTGTGTCCAAACTGGGCAAACTATAAAGGACAATATTGGAACAATTGAAACTATCTTCTGAGGCCTCAAAGAAATGAGAAATTGGGTGAACTGAGCCCTGGTCCAGGCTTTGCTGCTGCCACATGATTTGGGCCAATCTCTTTATCTCTCTGGGTTCCACCCTCCTCTTTGGTAGGATAGGGAGATTGAAATCAGTGATCGCTCAGATTCTGTCCCACTCTGAAGGGAGTGATGTCTAAATGACCACAGCTAGGTAAGTTAGGGTACATTTGGCAACAAATAGCAAAATAACCAAGTAACAGTGGCTTAAACGAATGTCATAGACTTTAAAAAAAATTCTAAACAAATTTTAGCAAACCAAATCCAGCAGCATGTAAAAAATATTATATATTATAGTAAAGCTGGAGTAGTTTTGTCTTTGTATCCTCTGAATTCAGCTCATGCAATAATTCACTTACATGTATATACTCTCCTTAACATCACTGGACATTTCCCAAGAACAGAAGTATTTATAAATCTTTGTACCTCCTAGAGTTTCTAGCTTATATTTTGCTAAATAAGTATCTGTTGATTTAAATACAGGGATTAGAATGAATGCAAAATCCTGGGTAATCATCATATTACTGAGTACTTTACCACCTTTATGTCTCAGGTCTGTCAACAACTTGTAAATTAGTAGGTTGTTGAAACTTCTGTTTTTCAGTCTAATGGTTTGCATATATAATTCCTTGGGAGCTCTTAACACATCACAAGAATATTAGTAAACAATTAACCTTGTGAACAAAAAAGAAGTCACAAACATAACTTATTACTTTGCCAGTTTCCATAAAGACCTAATGTGCTAATAGCTTTTCATAAAGACAGCTGCCATCAGTTAAGTAAAAACATCATTAAGTTGCAACCATAAGTATCAATAGAGGCAGAAGCTACTAGTTTTCTGATTGCTGACAGGCATTAACTGGTTTATGGGTATCTATTCAAAGCTTTCTATTGCATTGTGTTATTTTATGACTGCCTGTTAAATATATCCACATCCACACACATTTATTGACTGTTACAGCTGAGAGGCACTTTAAGAACATTTCACCCCAACATTTTTCAAACTGTGGTCAAAGATCTCTTAGGAGTTTCTGGGTGTCTCTTAAAGGACTTTCTGGATGTTGGAAGGTCAGGAAAAGTGAATGGTTTCCTGGGCAAAGCATGACACTTTGACATGGCTGTCTTGATGCAAAGTTTCATCTTGGCTCAGTCATTTTGATGCAGATATTAATATTTTTGTCATGGCATAGCTGCACAAAACAATCCTGTAAAATAATAAAATCACTGGTCCTTATCACCAGTAATGTTTGCAATAGCTACCTTGGTCCTTACTCTAACCCAACCCGTACCTGTTATGGTGATTTTCATTTTCTATTTTATTCACTAATCTATTGTTTGCATTTTTATGCCTATGTATTACTTTTACTCTGAAATAATATTAGAGATATTTCTTAGAAGTCTGATTAAACTGGGATAGATTCTTAAAAGCATTGGGCTTATCTGCCCAAACCAGCATTGCACAGGAATATTATGAAATGAAAATGTATTATATATTACCAAAAGTTCTGAGAGAACTGCTAGGAATGTAATTGGCAATATCCTGTGCAGCGTGGAGCTGAGAAAAGGAGGCTAAATATCCATACCCACAGTGTCTTTAACTCTGATGGATGAATGAGAAAATTTAAGATTTGGACCAGCCAAGGTGTAAATAAATTTTTAGAGAATTCTTGGTTCTTGCTCCATCTCTGAACCTCATCCCATCCTCACTGTATTCTTAAACTTGACCTCATCCTCAAGTCTCCACCCTAGAATGCAGTGTAGTAATGCTAAGGTATAGGGTGGGCTTGTTTAGATCTTCATGTTACTTGGAGTATAAGATTCTATAGCTGCTGTACCAAGCACACACTTGGTAGCTTAAACAACAGAATTTATTTTCTCATACTTCTGGAGGCCGTAAGTCCAAAATCAAGGTGGCATCAGAGCTGTACTTCCTCAGAGGAGTCTAGGAGAAAATTTTTCCTTGCCTCTTCCAACTTTTGGTGGCTCCAGGTGTTCCTTGGCTTGGGGATGCATAATGCCAATCTCTGCCTCCATGGACACGTTGCCTCTTCCTCTTTGTGTCTCTCCCCTGTGTGTCTCTTATAAGGACAATTGCCATTGGATTTAGGGCCCACCTGGGGAATCCAGGATGATCTCCTCACCTCAAAATACTTAACTTAAATACATCTGCAAAGACCCTTTCCCCAAATATGGTAACACTCAATTTTTTACCATATAAAGTAATATTCAAAGGTTCTAGGGATTATAAGAGGAACTTTTTTTTTGTGGGGAGGGGCTATAATTAAACCTACTACATTTGGTAATTTAAAAATAAAATTGGTAATTTTTTAAATGTTAAAAATTTAATGCATTATATTTTCTCCTGAGCCAAAATGTTCCTTGGTCAAAATAGTTTCCAGTGTCAGAATGACACTTGGCTGCGTGCCATGGCTCATACCTATAATCCCAGCACTTTGGGAGGCTGAGGCAGGAGGATCACTGGAGGCCAGGAGTTCAAGAGCAGCCTGGGCAACATGGTGAGACTCTGTCTCTACAAAAAATAAAGAAAACTTAGCTGAGTGTAGTGGCATGTAAGTCCCAGCTACTCAGGAGGCTGAGGAAGGTGGATTGCTTGAACCCAGGAGTTGTTGAGGCTGCAGTGAGCTATGATCACATCACCACACTCCAGCCTGGATGACAGAGTGAGACCCTGTCTCAAAAAAAAAAAAGTCTATTACCTGATTCTGGGGCCCACCCCTACTTCAGCCAGAGCTGCTTACCTGCTTTTGGCTGTTCCACAAGAGCTGTGGCTAGAATAAGGCTTCTACAACTAAATGTAAGTTTGGAAACTCCTACTTCTTTTTTTATTTTTTTGCTTTTATTATTTTTAATTGACATGTATTTGTACATATTTATGGGATACAGTGAAATATTTTGATACATTTGCACAATGTGTAATAATCAAATCAGGATAATTAGCACATCTACCATCTCACACATTTATAATTTCTTTGTGTTGGAAACATTCAAAAGCTACTCTACTAGCTATTTGAAAAGATACAATAGATTATTGTTACTTATGGCCACCCTACTGTGCTATAGAACACTAGAACTTATTCCTCCTATCAAGCTGTAATTTTGTACCTGTTAACCAATCTCTCACTGTCCTTACCTCCCCCTATCCTTTCCACCCTCTAGGAACTAGTATTATACCATTTACTTCTTTGAATTCCACTTTTTTAGGTTCCACATATGAATAAAAACCTTCAGTATTCATCTTTGTTTGCCTGACTTTTTTCGCTTAACATAATGTCCTCCAAGCTCATTCATGTTGCTGTAAATGACAGGATTTCTTTTTTTATGGCTAAATAGTAATCCATTGTATATATACACCATATTTTCTTTATCCATTCATCTGTTGATGGACACTTAGGTTGAGTCTATGTCTTAGCTATTGTGAATAGTGCTGCAATAAACATGGGCATGCAGATACCTCTTCAACATACTGATTTCCTTTCCTTTGGATATATATAACTACCCAGTAGTGGAATTGCAGGGTGATATGGTTGTTCTATATTTAATTTCTTTTTTTGAGGAAACTCCATACTCTTTTCTGTAATGTCTGTACTAATTTACATTCCCACCAATGGTGCATAAGAGTTCCCCATTCTCTTCCTCCTTGCCAGCATTTGTTATTTTAAAAATCTTTTTGATAATAGCCATTCTAACTGGGGTGAGATGATATAATAGCATTTCCCTGATGATTAGTATGTTGAGCATATTTTCATTTACCTATTGGCCATTTGTATGTCTTCTTTTAAGAAATATCTCTTCATGTTCTTTGCCCACTTTTTAATGGAATTATTTGTTGGTTTTTTTTTTCCTGTTGAGTTGTTTGAGTTCCTTGTATATTCTGGATATTAGCTTCTGTTGGATGAATAGTTTGCCAATATTTTCTCCTGCTCAGCAGGTTGTCTTTCTACTCCGTTCATTGTTTCCTTTGCTGTGCAAAAGCTGTTTGGGTTAAGATAGTCTGATTTGTCTATTTTTATGTTTGTTCCCTGTGCTTTGGAGGTCTTGGCCATAAAATCTTTGCCTAGACCAATGTCCTGAAGTGTTTTCCCTATTTTTTTCTAGTAGTTTTACAGTTTTGGGTCTTACATTTAAGTCTTTAATCCATCTTGAGTTGATTTTTGTATATGGTGAGAGATAAGGGTCCAGTTTCATTCTTCTGCATATCTGGTTTTCCTAGCACCACTTATTGCAGAGACTGTCCTTTCCCCCAGTGACTGTTTTTGGCACCTTTGTCAAAAATAAGTTGGCTGTAAATACGTGGATTTATTTCTGAATTCTCTATCTCTGTTCCATTGGTCTATGTGTCTACTTTTATATCAGTGCCATGCTGTTTTGATTACTATAGCTTTGCAGTATATTTTGAAGACAGGTAGTGTGATGGTTCCAGTTTTGTACTTTTTGATCAGGGTTTCTTTGACTATTTGGGATATTTTGAGGTTCCATATGAATTTTAGAATTTTTTTCCTATTTCTGTGAAGAATGTCATTGGTATTTTGGTAGGAATTGCATTGAATCTGTAGATCACTTTTGGTAGTATGGTCATTTTCACAATATTAACTCTTCTAATCCAAGAACATGGCATGTTTTTACATTTTTTGTGTTCTCTTCAATTTCTTTCATCAGCATATTATAGATTTACTTGTAGAGATCTTTCACCTCTTTCATTAAATTTATTCCTAGATATTTTTTGTAGGTATTGTAAATGAAATTACTTTCTTAATTTCTTTTTCAGCTAGTTCATTGTTGGCATATAGAAACACTGCTGATTTCAGTACATTGAGTTTGTATCCTGCAACTTTATTGAATTTGTTTATCAGTTCTAAGAGTTTTTTGGTGGAGTTTTTAGGGTTTCTGTATATAAGTTATGTTATCTGCAAACAGGAACAATTTGACTTTCTGTTTTCCAATTTGGGTGGCCTTTATTTCTTTCTCTTGACTAATTGCTTTGGCTAGGACTTACAATATTATATATAAGAGTGGTGAGAGTGGGCATCCTTATCTTGCTCCAGTTCTTAAAAGAAAAACTTTCAGCTTTTCCCCATTCAGTATGAGGTTAGCTGTGGGTCTGTCGTATACAGCTTTTATTGTGTTGAGGTATGTTACTTCCATACCTAGTTTGTTGAGAGTTTTTGTCATAAAGGGATGTTGAATTTTATCAAATGCTGTTTCTGCATATATTCAGATAATCATATGATTTTTGTTTTTCATTCTGTTGATGTGATGTATCATGTTAATTGATTTGCATATGTTGAACCATCTTTGCATCCGTGGGATAAATCCACTTGATCATGGTAAATGATCATGATGAAGCATGTTGTTTAATTTCCCTGCATTTGAACAGTTTCAAAAGTTCCTTTTGGTATTTATTTCTAATTTTATTCCATTGTGATCAGAAAAGATACTTGATATGATTTCAATTTTTAAAAATGTGTTGAGACTTGTTCTATGGCCTAACATATTATCTATCCTGGAGAATGTTTCATATGCTGATGAGAAGAATGTGTGTTCTGTAGCTGTTGGTTGAAATGTTCTGTAAATGTCTGTTAGGTCCATTTGGTCTGAAGTGCAGTTTAAATCCAATGTTTTGATTCTCCGCCTACATGATGTGTCCATTGGTGACAGTGGCGTGTTGAAGTCCCCAACTATTATTATATTGGAGTCTATTTCTTCTTTTAGATCTAATAATATTTGCTTTATATATGTCAGCACTCCAGTGCTGTATGCATATATATTCTCAATTGTTATATCCTCTTGTTGAGTTGATCCCTTTATCGTTATATAATGACCTTCTTTGTCTCTTTTTATAGTTTTTGACATAAAGTCTTTTTTATCTGATATAAGTATAGCTATTCCTGTTCTTTTTTGGTTTCCATTTGAATGGAATATCTTTTTTCATCCGTTCACTTTTAGTCTATATGTGTCTTTATGGGTTAAGTGAGGTTTTTATAGAGAGAATATAGTTGGGTCTTATTTTCTTATTCATTCAGCCAGTTTATATCTTTTAATTTACATCTAATGTTATTATTGACAGGTGAGAACTTACCCCTGTAATTTTGCTAATTGTTTTCTAGTCATTTTGAATGTCTTTTGTTCTTTTTTTCCTCTTTTATTGTTTATTTATCATTTTGTCTTGGTTTTCTGTAGTGATAAGGCTTAGTTCTTTTTTCCTTCTCTTTTGTGTATTTTCTCTACAAATAGGTTTTATACTTTTGCATGTTTTCATAATGGTGATTATCCTCTTTTCACTTCTAAATGTAGGACTCTCTTGAGCATTTCTTACCAGGCTGGTCTAGTTCCTCAGTTTTTGCTTGTCTAAGAAAGATTTTATTTCTCCTTCATTTCTGAAGTATAGCTTTGATGGGTATAGTATTCTTGACTGACATTTGTTTTTCTTTCAGCACTTTGAAAATATCATTTCATTGTCTCCTGGCCTGTAAGGTTTCTGCTGATAAATCTGCTGTTAGTCCAATGGGGATTCTCTTTTATGTGACTTGATGCTTTTCTCTTGATATTTTTAAAATTCTCTTTTTGTATTTTATTTTTGACAATCTGACTATAATATGCCTCAGAAAGGACATTTTGGGGTTGAATCTATCTGGGTACCTTTGAGCTGCCTAGATCTGAATATGCATATCTCTCCCAAGATTTGGGAAGTTTTCAGCTATTATATTATGAAATAGTTTTTTTACACCTTTCTCCTCTTCTCCTTCTGGAACTCCCACAATGTGAATATTTACTTACTTAGTGGTGTATCCTGTAAGGCTTTCTTAACTCTTTTTTTGTTCTTATTTCCATTTTTCTCTGATGGAGTAATTTCAGGAAATCTGTCTCAAGTTCAGAGATTCTTTCTTCTGCTTGATCAAGTCTCCCATTGAAGCTCTTGATTATATTTTTTGTTTGTTTCATTCATTGAATTCTTCAGCTTCAGGATTTCTGTTTGGTTCTTTTTTATGATATCTATCTCTGTTAAATTTCTCATTCATATTGTGAATTTTTTTCCTAATTTCATTGAATTATCTGTCTGTATCTTCTTGTATTTCACTGAATTTCCTTAAGATCATTATTTTGAATTCCTGTTCTTGCAATTCATAGATTTCCTCTTATTTGGGGTCTGATACTGGAAAGTTAGTGTGTTCTTTTTGTGGTGTCATATTTTCTTGCTTTTTTATGTTTCTTGTGTACCTGCATTGATGTCTGTGCATCTGTTGGGATAGTTGCCTCTTCTAAACTTTCTACAGTGGCTTTAGTAGAGAAAGACTTTCACCTGCAGGTGGGTCTTAGAGTGTCTGTTGGGAACTGTGTGGTTATTCTGGTTCTGAGTAGATGCACAGCTTCTTCAGCTGTGATCAACATCAGTGATAACTATGAGTGTCTCAGTGGCCTAGGCTATAGAAATTTGTGGTAGCTGTGGTGGCAATGTAAGTTGTTAAGGTCCTCAGTGGCAAAGGCATTGGGGGTCCTCCTATTCTTATTTTCCACCCAAATTTGAGACTTAGCTAAGGGATTCCTCTTGGTGTTGCATCTGGCATAGCCTGTAAGTAGCTGCAGTGGCACTGGGTTCCTGATTCAGGTGCTTGAAGTGGCTGGAGAGCCAGGGTCCTAGGCTCAGAATTCCATGAACCTATTGTGGCAACTGGGCCTTGGGGTAGAGGTTCACTCTCTGTGGCCAGGTTTCATGTAGTTTGCCCACAGAGAGAGCATCTGTGACTCTGAGGTACCCCCTAGCAGCTTGGTCCCAGGAGGCCAGGTTGTAGCTATTATTCTGACCGTGGGAGTCAGGGAACAGCTCTGGCCTGGTTCTGGGGAAGAAGTTGTTCTCTTAAGGTTTGGGCCCAGGCAGCAGGGTATGGCTGCAATTCAGGAACCAGAGCCAGTAGGGGTCAGTGGAAACTCAGGTCTCCGGGAATGATGCACTGTGCAGTGGAGACTCAAGACCCTGGTATAGTGGGACCCAACAGTGTCTCAGACTCTGTAAGGCCAGGTGCAGTGGCAGCAAGGACCTCAGAAGGGCAGAGTGCAGCTGTCATTTGGGCCCAGGGGGATGGGGAGCAAAAGCAATGGAGCACAGCAATGACTCCACTCCCAGAGGAGAGGGATGTCTCAGCTGCTAAGTCTTTAGGGGGCTAGTCCAGCACCAGGGAGGCAAGGTACTAGATGTGTTTGACTTGTAGGGTGGGGTGTTTCATTTCAACTACTTCTCTGTTTCCCTGGACATGGGGTACTACATCAGGTCAGCCCTGGGATGCAGAGCTTCTCAGTTCCCCTAAAGTACTTGTTCCCTTGGGACGATGCACTGCTTCAGCTTAGGCCTAGGGATGTGACTATTCTGGGCAGCCTAGGTACCTTTTTCTAGGTTCTGCTTTAGCTTAGTTACTAGTGTGCATGACTTCTCTGGGTGGCAATGACACCATTTCCTGGGAGGCAGGGTGCTGCTTCAACTTAGGCACCAGGGAGGTGTGACTGCTCTGTATGACCAAGGTACTGTTTTCGCAGGAGGCAGGGTACCACTTCAGCTCAGGCAAAAGAGGGCATGACTGTTCTGGGTGGCGAAGGCTCCATTTCCTAGGATATCAGGCATTGCTTCAGCACACCTAAAGCAGAGGTGGCATGATGCAGCAGTGACTAGGAGGGGTAAAAGCACCATTTCCCCAGGAGGCAGTGCATGCTTCAGCTCGAGTCCCATGAGGCAGGACACAACAGCAAATGGGAAGGGTAGATGGAGCAGCTCTGCCAAAGCACTGTTTCCCCAGGAGAGAGTGCTCAGCCTCAGCTCCAGCCTGAAGGGGTGGGGTGCAGCCTTGATGGGGTGTCCCAGCTCTTGGCCCTTCTCAAATCTCAGCTTGGGGATGTCACATCCCACCAGGCATGGGTGGTTCCACAGCAGCTTGTCTCCGAGAGCAAGACACACTCCAGCAGTGTTCTAGTTCCATGAATGGCAAGCATAAGAGCTGTGTGGGCGATGGGGGGTGGTGCACAGTGTCAGCTCCTTCTCTTGGGGGAGCACAGCTGTGTGGACTCCAGGAAGCTCTATCAGCTGGGCTTAGAGCCTGTGAGGACTGCAGGGGGCCCTAGCGGTAAGGACTGTGGGTGCCCGAGGTATAGGTGGGGGCTGCTAGGATCCTCTTGCCTACTATTCTACCTTTTCCCTACAGGGAGAAGTTCCTCCTGGTTCCCAGCTAATCCTGGCTTAGGGATGGAGTAGGGGAGGCCAGGTGTTTCCTTTTAGTCTCTCTGTGGCCATCCTGAGTTTCTGCGCTCACCAGGATTTCTGAGACTCCTTGTATGTACTCCAGAACTCTCTTTTGGTTATTTTCATCAAAATGTAGTTGTGGGCTGGGTGCGGTGGCTCATGCCTGTAATCTTAGCACTCTGGGAGGCTGAGGTGGGAGGATCGCTTGAGGTCAGGAGTTCAAGACCAGTCTGAGCAAGAGCGAGACCCCGTCGCTACTAAAAAAACATAGAAAGAAATTATCTGGACAACTAAAAATATATAGAAAAAATTAGCCAGGCATGGTGGCATATGCCTGTAGTCTCAGCTACTTGGGAGGCTGAGGCAGGAGAATTGCTTGAGCCCAGGAGTTTGAGGTTGCTGTGAGCTAGGCTGATGGCACGGCACTCTAGCCTGGGCAACAGAGTGAGACTCTGTCTCCAAAAAAAAAACAATGTAGTTGTGTATTTTCAGTTTTGTCTGTCTTTTGCGGTGGGGGTGGGGGATGGGGGACAGGCTTCGGGGGAAGAGGCTTGGGGCTTCTAGTTGGCCATCTTGCTAACATCAGGAAATGTCTACTTTTTATCAAATAACTTCATTTTTCTATGAGGCAATAGACTCAGAGGCTGAGAAGAACATTACCCTTAGATTCCTAAGGGCTATAAGCTTCAACTTATCTCCACCTCCACAGTTCTGGGATTGTAGGCACACCATCTAATTTTTTTACTTTCTTTTTTTTTTTTTTTTTTTTGAGACAGAGTCTCACTTTGTTGCCCGGGCTAGAGTGAGTGCCATGGCATCAGCCTAGCTCACAGCAACCTCAGACTCCTGGGCTTAAGCAATCCTCCTGCCTCAGCCTCCTGAGTAGCTGGGACTACAGGCATGAGCCACCATGCCCGGCTAATTTTTTTTTGTATATATATTTTTAGTTGGCCAGATAATTTCTTTCTATTTTTAGTAGAGACGGGGTCTCACTCTTGCTCAGGCTGGTCTCGAACTCCTGACCTCGAGCGATCCACCCGCCTCGGCCTCCCAGAGCTAGGATTACAGGCGTGAGCCACCGCGCCCGGCCTAATTTTTTTACTTTCTTTATTGGTAAAGAGATGATAATAATATTTCTGCTACCAACCTGTTAGATTGTTATGAGTATAAAATATTTTGAAAATAGGTATAAAGTTCTATTTATGACAACTTTTCAACATATACTTGAAATTGCCCCTGAAATGTTTATGCCTCTACATTAAAAGTGAACAGAAAAAAACAGGTGATTATGAACCCTAAGCTAGAAAGGACTGATTCCTCCATTGTAACCCACAGCTACCTGGGGGGCTATTGAGAGCACGTGCAAAAATTATAATTTAAAGGTGTAGAAAGGGAAATAAGGCGGTAGCTATAAATAATAGGACCAGTTTAGAGCAGAGTTGGCAGACTCACAAGCTTAAAGAGGCCAGGCAATATAAACAAATTAACACAAGGTTAAGAGTAAGAAAAATAGGAGCAGAAACACAAGGGAAAGCAGTCATTGATATAATAGTTGGGGGGGTAATGACAGGGAGTAGTGGGAATTGGAATGCACTGGAGTGGGGAGCAGAAGAATTTCTAAGGAAATCATTGCTCTTTGGTTGCCTGCTGGTGGTTGCCATGCAGAGACACAAACCCAGCAGGCTAGATCATCCAAGGAAGAAATGTAGATTGTTCTATGAAATATTCTCGTATCAGTATGTGGTTAGGCTAGGCTATGCTGCACTAACAAACAGATCCCTAAATCCCAGTGGCTTCACTAAAGTTTATTTCTCCCTCACAAAAAGTGATCAACAAAGTCTGGGCAACACTCCAGAGCAGCTTCCCTTGTGCATCTACTCAGTCATCTGGGCTCCACCACCCCAGCACCAGGTCTCTGTGTTCCCCGTGGCCAAGTGTTAAGGGTTGAATTGTGTCCGACCCCCTCCCGCACAAAAATACATCTGAGGCTCAACCCCCAGTACCTCAGAATGTGACCTTATTTAGAGACAGGGGTTTATAGAGGCAGTCAAGTTAAAACAAAATCATTACGTGGACCCTATCCAATATGACTGCTATCCTTACAAAAAGGGGAAATTTTGGACACAGAGAGAGACAAGCAACTAGAGAGAACGCCAGGTAAAAACTGAAGTTATGCTGCCACAAGCAGGGGGACTACCAGAAGCTAGAAGAGAGGCCCAGAACAGACCCTTCCCTAGTGGTTTCAGAGGGAATGTGACCCTGTCAACACCTTGGTCTCAATCTTCTAGACTCCAGAACTGTGATGCAACCAATTTCTGTGATTTAAGCCACTCAATGTGTGGTACTATGTTATAGCAGCCCTAGGAAACTGATGCCCCAAGAAACAGAAAGACTGGGTATTCACGCGTAGGAGCTTTTCCCTGCCTCAGCCACGAAGACACAGGTCATTTCTGCTCGCAGTCTGTTGGTCAGAAGCAGTCATGTGGCTCTACCTACTACAAATTGTCTGAGAAGTATGCCCTGAAGAGGGTAAGAGGACGTTGGTGAGCACTCATAACATCTACTCTCCTCCTGATTTTAGAATGTTAACGACTAAGTCAGTTTAAAAAAAAAAGAAAAAAAAGAAAAGGCAAAACAGAGAAAGCCCTCGCTGAATGAGCCAAACAAACTCTCCTTAGTTCTGGGTCTCACCAGCATGTTCCAGACTGGGACCTGCTCCTGAGGGCAAAGCCACAGGCAATGCCGGTCTGTTCATGGAGTGAGATTTGTGTTTCTGAGGGAATGTGGATTTTAGTCATGGACAAGGGATAGGGTTCAGTCTGCCTATTAGCTGACACGGTTGGTGCATGGAGTCTTTGGTATGAAGTGGAGGTGTGGGTTAGGGGAAAGGATCCCAGGACATGAGACTTAGGGCAGCTGGGAAATCATAGAAAGAGGAGGATGCAGAGACTACCACCCATGGACAGTTTTTATCCAGAGCTGATGTTTTTCCTATCCTCTTCTCCCCCATCCTCCTCTTTTGCTTCCCTTCTGAACACATATTCTGCTGTCCTTCAGAACCAGACCAGTCCTACCTAGTGCATTGGAATTCTAGATGAAGTTGGTTTGGGGAGATAATCCTGGGAAGCTGCCACCATTTATGCATCATTTCTGGAAACATGCAGTCTGAATTTCAAACAACCAGCTTAGAAAATCATGTTATACAAAACAGCTCATTGGCAAATATGGGACCTTGTGTGTGTGTGTATGTGTGTGTGTCTGTGTGTGTGTGAACATATTTACAACCTTGATTTATATTCAACCTAGCAACAGCATTTTAAAATTATTTGTATGCAATATATATTACTCATGTGCATATAATTTTAAAAATAATACATCTAGGTTCTTTCAACTGAATTTCTCTTGGAATATACATCATGTTAACTTGGCTTGTGGATCATGCTCAAAATTATTCTTAAAGAACATGCTTGGTTGGTTTCACTAAGCCAAAATTTTTTGAATATTGTAAAAAATAAGAGATAGAAATGAGACAAATTGTACTTTTATGTACTGTGGCATAAGCTAGAGAAATATAATTGGGCTTCAGGCCAAATTCTGAAGGCAATTGGAGCTGCTTATGTCAATTGGGCATAATTATTCCTCATCTCTTGTTGACAGAAAGAAAAATTGGTAGTGATCTGCTTCCCCATGCCTGGGATTCAGAGAGAGTATTTGGGCTCCAGATCACGGCAGATGGGTACGTGCAGAAGCCACTGATTTGTCATTTGCGGGAAGCAGGGAATCCTCCAGTTGGGAGGAAGCCTTGTGTATCAGTTGCCTTGGGCCATCTGTTCTGTGACTGAAGGCAGCACCACACACTCAGTAAATGTTTGTGGAATGAGTAATGAATCTTTCCTAGAGAGCTTCCCTGCAAGTGTGTCTGCCTTTTCTTTTCACCTGACCACTGTGTATGGTCCACTCTCTGGTGACCATGGGAAGGTACAAGGGTCTGCACTGACAAGCTAAGGCCCTACCCCTAATTCATTTATTCAACAGCATTTATTGAATCTACTAGGTGCTAGGAATGGTGCTAAGTCCCAGATGTCTAGCTAATGATAGTCCAACCTGGCAAAATGTGTTTGTCCTGTAAAAGAGAGAGAGATCTGAGCAGGCCAAAGGCCTCCAGTAAAGCAAATGTGTTAACATGAAGAATTGAGTCCAGGACTTATGTGGATAGTGGAGGAGAGGTGGGAGACAAGGCACCCTGATTTTCTTTTTTGACTTCAGGACATAATCTGCTAATGTAGAAGATTCTTACTCCTAATGAGCTTCCTTCCACCTGGACCCAGGATCACACACTTCCAATTCTTTGGAATCCTTAGGCCATCAGTTTCCTATACTTTGTTATGTTTTCAGTCTACCTATTCACTGGCACATGCCCCTCAGCATATGTGTGCTGAAGTCTTTTACTTAAACAAAACCCAAATCCTTTTTTTTTTTTGAGACAAAGTCTCGCTCTGTCGATCAGGCTAGAGTGCCATAGCATCAGCCTAGCTCATAGCAACCTCAAACTCTTGGGTTCAAGCAATCCTCTTGTCTCAGCCTCCCGAGTAGCTGGGACTACAGGTGCATGCCACCATCCCCAGCTAATTGTTTCTATTTTTAGTAGAAACAGGGTCTTCCTCTTGCTCAGGCTGGTCTCAAACTCCTGGGCTCAAGCAATCCTTGGCCTTCCAGAGTGAAAACCAAATCTTTAATTTGCTTAATAGTTCTTTAGTTTCCATTCTTTCCTTGCCATTTCCTTCCCAGACAAGCAAATTGACAGGGGTAGTTTACTCAGTGTCTCCTCTTCCTCATCCCTCTTGTCACACTGCCACAGTGTGGCTTCTGTCTCTTCCGCTGTGCTACCACTGTTCTGCTGGAGGTCACTCATGATATCTGTGTGCTAGTCCATTTTTAAATCTATACTGTTGGCCGGGCGTGGTGGCTCAGGCCTGTAATCCTAGCACTCTGGGAGGCCGAGGCGGGTGGATCGCTCGAGGTCAGGAGTTCGAGACCAGCCTGAGCAAGAGCGAGACCCCGTCTCTACTAAAAATAGAAAGAAATTATCTGGCCAACTAAATATATACAGAAAAAATTAGCCGGGCATGGTGGCGCATGCCTGTAGTCCCAGCTACTCGGGAGGCTGAGGCAGTAGGATCACTTAAGCCCAGGAGTTTGAGGTTGCTGTGAGCTAGGCTGACGCCATGGCACTCACTCTAGCCAGGGCAACAAAGCGACACTCTGTCTCAAAAAAAAAAAAAAAAAAAAACCAAAAGAATAAATCTATACTGTTAATGTTTTGGTGACATTTGACCATGCTGACCAGACCTTTCCTGAAATCCTTTCCTGCCCTGGCTTTAGTGACCTCAAATGCTCTTGATTTTTCAATTCCCTTCCTGGTTCTTTTTCTCAAGAACTTTCACAAGGAAGCTTATTCCACTACTCTTTAAATGGTATTTCCTGGGGATTGGACTTTGGTCACCTTTTCTTTTCACTCTACTTACTCTCCTTGGGTGACTTCATCCGCTTTCATGTCCTTAGCTAGCCCCTATCCAGGCTGATAATTCCCAAATCAAGGAATTTTCAACCAAGATTTCTTTCTTGAGCCAGACCACATACCTACTTCATGCTTAATTTCTCTGCTGGTGTGTCTCCTGGGAAACTCAACATCAACAATTAAAAAGTGAGCTCTTCATCTTTCCCTCTACCTCAGTGCATAGGATGACTATTCTCTACTCTGTTGCCTAAGTCATACCACCATTCAACTAGTTATCATGTCTTGTCAATCCTACCTACTTTTTATTTTTCAGATACTTCCCTTTTTCTTCATCCCTACATCTACTAATTCAGTGCGGGCCTCATAATTTTTTGCTGGGATTTGGCAGCTTTCTTTTCACTGGCTTGCCTGCCACAAAACTTGCCCACTGTTATGAACTGAATTTCTCCCTCTCACTTCATATGTTGAAGCCCTAACCCCCAAAGTGATTGTATCTGGAGATGGGACCTTTAAGGAGGTAATTATGGGTAAATAAGGTCATAGTTTGGGACTCTAATTCAATAGGACTGGTGTCCTTGCAAGAAGAGAGAGAGAGACATGTGATGTGCACACCACAGAGAAAACATGATCTGAGGACACTGAGCAGAGGTGGCCAGCTACAAGCCAAGGAGAGAGGTCTCAGGGGAAACCAAACCTGTTGCCACCTTAATCTTGGACTTTCAACCTCAAGAACTGTGAGAAAATAAATTTCTATTGGTTAAATCACCCAGTCTGTGGCTATTTTGTCATGTATGACAGCCCTAGCAGACTTATACAGCCACTTAAATAGATTTCTCTCAAAAACGAATTTGATCATGTCATGGGCCTGCTTCAACTTCTTTGTATAGAAGGCCCCTCCCATCCCATCTGCTGCCCCTTCCCCTCCACTCGATGTTCTGGCTTCACTAAATTACAGAAGGTACCAAGTTCTCTCTGCACCTTTACAAATGCTCTTTCCTTGGCTAGGTTGTTCTCCCTCCTCCCTTGTCCAAACTACTCCCTGCTTGATAACTTCTGTTTGCCTGTCAGTCACCATTTCTTCCATGAAGGCTTTTGTGATGTGTCTCTTCCCTTCCCAATCTCCAAGCTGCTGGGTGCTGTCCCAGAGCTCCCCTAGACCTCCCCAACCCAAGGCTGTGAACTCTTGAAGGACAGAACCGAGGTCTTATTCATCTTTCTATTTCAGCTCTCTGCATTATGCTTAGAATATAGTAGGTGTCCAAAAATATTTTGTATGAATAAAAAAGAAGTAAACGCTATTTGTTCTCAGGGATGCAAAAGAAAATTTGACAAGTCATTGTGTCACCATAGTGAGGAAAAGCCAGTCAGGGAGAAAGAAGCCTTTACTGGGGTCTACTTTGCCTTACGATCTATTGGAGCTATACTAGTGACCCAAAGAACAAAAACAACAACAACAACATTATCGTTGTCATCCTCATTGTAATAGCAGTAGCAGCCTTCATTTGTTAAACCTATACTATTAATATGTCTAAAGTGTGCCATAGATTATATATGAAACATCTTATTTAACCCTCACAACCGCTCTATGAAGTAATTGTTTATTATTATTGCCATTTTACAGATGAAGAAACTGAGGCTTAGAGAAGTTAAATAATGTATCCCAGATTGTAAGTGGTGATGCTGGACATCAAACTCAGCTAATATTCTATTTGCTCCCCAACATCTCCTAATCCTGCTTGCTTATTATTATTCCTAGTCCAGATGGGGCTATATGACTATTTCTGGCCTTCAAGCCATGAGCAAAAGTGACTCGTTTCAATTCTGGGCTGAGGCCTGACTCTCCAGGATCTCTTTCCCTCCTAAGGTGAACACTGATGCCTCATCTTGAGATGGCAAAGTATTTGTCAGCCTGGGTCCCTGAATGGCTAGGAAAGCAGACCCCCCTGCTGTCTGCAGTGGATATGTAGAGTGGGTGAGCAATAAAATCTTGTAGTTTCAAAGCCACTGAGATTTTGGGATCGTTGTCACTGCAACATGTTCAATTCCATCTTTACTATTCAACACCCTGTTCTCTTCCTACACAGGGCAGCTCCGGGGTCCATTGCAGCAGTCCCATCTCCTGTGCAAACGGAATGTGCAAAGCAAAAGGGGGACTAGGTACTTTTCAGCAATCTAGATAATCCCTGTCAACATAGAGTAAGACTGCCAGATGCCAATTGCTCAATCGGGTCTTAGTGGATTACTAAGTATATGTTAAGGATGTTTCATTTCCTTGTAGACCTTAAATATCTTAGTTGGAGAGACAAGAAGGATAAACCAGTAATCAACAAAAATATATACAAATACATTCAGTAATTATGTGGGTGCATTATGGAGGTGGTTAGCAACTGAATAATATTAATCAGGAATGAGGGATGTAGACCTTGAACTGTCACCTCCAAGTTGGAAGGGCTTATTGCAGGGTTTTTCAACCTCAGCACATTTAATATTTTGGGCTGGATAATTCTTTGTTGTGGGGGCTTTCCTGTGCTTTGTAGGAGATTTAAGATCTTAGCATCATCCCTGGCCTCTACTTTCTAGCTGCCAGTAGCATCACCACCCCACTCCGGTGTGAAAAACAAAAATATCTTCAAACATTACCTTACGTACCCTGGGGACAAAATCACCTCCACTTCAGAACCACTGGGTTATTGAATGCACCTGTGATGATCCCATATATTTCTACTAGTAGCTAGACAAGTTTAGTTTGGGGAAAATGGCAGGTGCTTACATAGCAGGTTTAAGAAGCACCAGGAATGTCAGCCTAAAATGTCTCCTCTCTCTGAAAGTTCCCTTCTCTAGAGACCCTGAATGGGGATTCCTTGTATGTTAAATCAGAGAGGCCTTGTTTTCCCTTTTAATATCCAATATCCTTAGGAGGGATTACACAGAAGGCTCTAGCCAGGTATTTATTAATATATATCACCAAAAGGAGGATCTGAGAATAAATTTAAACCAAGAGAAAGAAAAAAGTAGCAGGACACTTCACAAGGAGAAAGTAGCAGGGCCAAGGGGGCAGAGCTGACAGCAGGAAGGGACAGGGCTCCAGTATCGTGTCACCCCAGGCTAGCCCAGGATGACAACCAGAGTGTTTTCATGGGGAGGAAGGAGGCATGAGTAGGATTTTGAAGTGCATGAGGAGAGTGTGCAAAGCTGAGTCAGATGCAAGCTTGGGGGAACTCTGAGGACACTAGGTGAGGGGTTAAAGCAAAGCCCAAGGAGAGAAAAACCCTGGGGTCCTGGCATGTGTACAAGGGCCTGCTAATGTGGCTGTGGCCTCCTTCTGTGGTCTCACCTCACTGCACTTCCCCTCATGCTTGTGGCTTGGCCACCCTGGCCTTCTTCCAGCTCTTGAAATGCTCTGTGGTTCTTTCTGCTTCTCCATGTGCTGATCCACCTGTCTGGAACCAGTCCTCTCTACTCTGCCCCAGTTTTTCTCTACCCTGCTCTGTCTAGTTAACTGTTAATCATGTTTTAGAACTCAGCTCAATCTGTTAGTTCCTCTGGGATGCTTCACAGCATTTTGCTCTTCAAGCACATTTCTTAGTTTATAACTGGATATTGATGTGTGGGATTATTTTATTACTGACCATCTCCCTCCTCAACCTAAAGTCCTAATGATGGTAGAAAGTTTGTCAATTTTGCTCATCATGGTCTCCATAGAACCTGAATTCAGGACTAGAATATAGTATGTGCTCAATAAACATTTTTGAATAAACTAATGTGAGTCTGCATTTTTCTACTTCGTAATTTTGCCTGGTTGGGTAGAGGCAGGATCCAGATGGGTAGAAAAAAATGATAGGAAGGTAAAGAAAAAAATCACAACAAAAGGCACAAGTTAATCACATCAATTTTATTATCTTTGCTATTCGAAAAGACTTGTTCTCCTTAATCAAATTCTAGGCCACTGAAAAATGGCATTTCTGGCCTGCATAATCAAAGTTATCCTGGAAAGTGTCAATTACTAGATAATAAGACTGACCGGACCCCAAATTCATGTTTTATTTAAAGGGAGCCCAGGGTGGTATGTAGGTTCAATAAATCTGAATCTCAGCTGTGCAGAAAGCAGTTTCTGCTTCCAGGTTTATCTTCCAGAGCTGAGCCAATGGTGCAGAAGCAATCCCAGAAACCCTTAGACTGCTCGGAGAGTCCTGGGTATGCCTGAACATTTCACATCACGATGATCTCCAAGAATAGTTGAACTTGGGTTTGAAGAGCTGTATTTTGGTGGATTACATTTAGGGTTATCTGGTAACAATGAAGTTCTATGTTGGCACATGGCGATCCTTTTCTCTACTTTAGATGTTTTGTATCATGAAAGTCAGTTCTAAATTCAGTTCCTTCTAGATGTGTCCTTATTTAAGGGGTTAGCAAATACTAGAAAGAAATGAAAAGAGAATCTTCTGTAAGTTATACCTTATCAAGTCAGTGTTCATCAGGATTAAGGTTGAGACTTAATCGACAAACTTTTTAAAGTGCTGATTATGTGACCAGCATTGTGCTAAGGACTGAGGTTACAATGTCTGACTAGTCAAACAGGGAGTTTACAGACCAGATTTCTAAAATCTTGGAATAGGTGGATCTATCTATCTATCACCTACCCATCTCCATCCTAACAAGGAATATACTCAGAAATGAAATAATCAAACAATTCAGTGACAGTTTAAGCAAAAGTATAATACTAAACTCTTAACAATAAATACTCATCAAAAGGGAAGAAAATTTTACCTGAATTCAGGCAGGAGAAGAAAGCTTAAAATATTTTAATTATTTTACTGCTTTAGGAATGGAGATTTTTTTTTCTTGGCAAGGATTAACAATACCGAATATTCTGTCTTTAATAGTTGTTGCTCCTGTAGTATAAATACACATATGCACACACACACACACACACTGATGTGTATATATGTGTACACTTACCTAATGTTTAGGAAATGAGGTAAATTTTGTTCCTCTGTATCTGGTGTGAACATGTTTTACAATCCCCAAAAGGCACATGAGGTCTGGTGATGGGCCAGAATATTTGAATTGGAATAATTGTGGAAACTCCAGGTCATAGAGTAGTCACGTTTATCTTTTAGCCCTTCCTGATTCTTCTCTGCTTCCTCCTCTCTCATAACTGAAAGCTACTTTCTTGGTAAATATGCATATATTTAAAACATGGTTCCATTGCCCATGCAAGAGACATACTCTGGATAGGCTCATAATGATCCTTTTAGACCCACCTCCTTCCCCTCTCCCTCCCCATCCCATTGACATGCTTGGGCCTGGGACATTCAAGATCGGCCATAGGATCTTTATCAGCATGACTCACGTGTTAGTTCAGGTCCCCCAGGAAGCAGATGTCAAGGCTGGATTTTGTTAGGCGAAATACCTGAGAAAATGGGGAGTTTGCTGAGAGAGGAAGAACTGTCAGATCATGATGCAAGTCTGACCCCGGGTGAAGAAAAGAGGAAAGAAAGGTTGGGTGGAAGGACTTAGACTGCTGAGCAGGCTAAGGAAAGCTCTAAGGAAAGTTTGGCAAGGCTCTTAGGGAGTCCTCAAGCCAAGTCACCCACCAGAGGAGTCCTTTGTCTCCCAGGAAAGGGCTTGCCTTAGAGTCCAGGCTGTGCTTGTTATTGCCCAGGAGCCGCTGGTGGGAAGAGTGGCCTGGGACCCACAGCAATGATGGGTTTCAGTGACTGACAGAGCCCGGCAGCAGCATGGGGCCCGTCATCATTTTCCTCCCTGCAGTTGGCAGCCTGTGAGGTGCATTTTCATGGCCGCCACAGCCTGCGATTCATTCAGGAGTTGGTTTGGAAAACATGCCTCCTCTATACAGCAGATGGGAATGTTTTCAAGATTCTGAGAAAACATTTGGAAGGACAGATACCAGTCTCTATTACTGCAATTTCTTTCCAGAATGGCAACTGTCTTCTACACGGCTGAAGTCGTAGAAGAAATGCTATTTGGGGAATGGAGGGAATTTTATTCTTATGTGTCTGCTGTGAGCAAGTTCTACAAACCCCAAAAGGTAGATGAGGTCTGATGATGGACCTGAATATTTGAAAGTGGAAAAATCCTAGAAAATCAGGGCCATAGAGTAGTCATGTTTATTTCTTAGCCCTTCCTGTTTCTTCTCTTGCTTTGTCCTCTCTCGTGACTGAAGCCACTTCTATTGCTAGATTGGAAGATATTCCTGACATGGATTGGCTCTTTTCATCTTCACTGTACAATTTTTCTAGTGTAGTATGTTAGAAAACTATAAAAATTACATGTCTCAGACTCGTGGATGCAAATTTTGTTCTAATTAGGTGCACTTGGGTTGAGATCGGAAAGAAAGGAGGCAGATGCCATTTTCGTATAGCTGTTTTTGTTGGTAAGCTGGGTTATGACATGTGAGTGGTTGGAGAATTGGGTGATGGGATCCCTTTGAGGAGTCATGGTAGGGGTGACCTTGAAATCTGTCATTGAGTGATAGCTCCCTAATGCTCCTCTTGTCCTGCCAATGCCTTTGTAAGCCCTGACGCCCAACATTAAATTCTCTGCCTGAACTACCTGGAGTAGATTCTGTTTTCTGCATTCGACCCTGACTATCCGGTAACTAAACTCCCCAAAAAGGAAAGTTGTTGTTTATTAGTTCATTTATTTTATTTGTTTGTTCATCCATTCATTCAAAAAATGTCTATTTGTCCATTTAGGTGTTGAATATTGGCCTTGTGCCAGGCACTGTGCAAGGCACTGAGGATTCTCTGGTGAACCAGACAAGGGTTCTGCCCTTAGGAGTTTACAATTGAAAGTAAGGATTTGTGATAGGGTGGAGGAGGCAGTAGAGACAATTATTAATGATTAAATAGGCCAGTATAGAATTTCTAATTCAGGGAAAGAGAGAAAACTAACATTTGTTGAGCATCCATTATATTTTAGGTACTATGATGGGGTTTTATATACTTTATCGCATTTAGTCATCACAACAATCCAGTGAAGCAGATTATTACCCCCAGTTTGCAGATATGCAAACTAAAACTCAAGAAGTATCTTATTCAAGGATCTGAATCAGGATCTGCCTGATCCCAAACTCCATGCTCTTGGAAAGCAAATGTTAGTAACTTTAGACAGTGCTTTGTAATTTCCATGTCCTCTGAAGACTTGCATGAAGGAAAAGGCCTTGGTGCTCATGAGATTCTCAGTGTCTGTAGCCACCCAGCATTCTTTATTCAATTCCGCTTTCCCCTTCATTTTGGTTCCTATTATTTTTCCTTTCCATTTTGTTTCCTTTGACCTGCCCATCAAATGCCTTTTCTCTAACTTTCATTCTGCTTCTGATTTTCCCTTTGCTACTTTCCTCTTCCTCTCACTCTGGACCTCTTGCATTTCTGTCTGTCCATCTCTTTCTCTCCTTCATCTTCCATGTTTCTTACACTTTCTGCCTCATTTCTCTCTCTGGGCTCCTTCAGCCTCTCTGTCTGTTAATCTGTGTCGTTCATTCTCTGCCTGCCCATTATATAACCCAAAGAGAGTCCTTGGCATAGAGCATTTGGACCTCTATATTTCTGGTTCTGTGTTTAGATTGAAGGGAAAGATGATTTTACCTTCTCTCTTGGTTCTGCCTTTAAATGGTTTCTGCTTTGGATGCCTTTCCAAAGGCAGAAAATAATTCACTGATAATCATTTTCCTAGCTATCAGTCAAAATGCTCCTTCACTTGTACATAAGAGTTTTGACTTCCCATCCTTATCCTCTGGAACCTGATTTGTTTTTGCCACGTATTGTTCCTCCTCTCACAAAACTCAGCCCAGTGAAGCCACTCTTCCTTCTTTCTCTGTTTGGCTCCGTAGGGAAGCAATGGCTTTGCAAATGTGCCAGCTGCAAAAGACTGCACACACATCAGGATGGCATGGATTGTGGAAATCCTTGCTTGGTTTTTTTAAAGTATCATTATTGACCTGGGGTACAAATTGAATGAGAAATAGAAAACTCTAAGTGGATCTTGTTCCCAGTTACTCTTCTCTGGTGCTATTGTCACATGCAGTGATTGGGACTCTTTGCTGGAACTTCCTTCTTTGCTGATGGGCTATGTGTCCTGTTTGCAGATCTTCAGGGAGGAGGAGTGGCTGTTTACAGGGCAAAAGGGCAGTGTTTAGAATGACCGTCTTTAGAAAAAGAAAGGAATCTTATACTTGATTTTTTAAAAGTAATTTTATCTTTTGGAAATACCTACATTTTCTTTTGAACTGGGAGAAACTAGTGAAATTAGGGATCAATTATGCTCTTCATCTTTATTTTCCTTGATTGTCAGACTCCATGCTAATACTCTGCTTGTCTCCCAAGACTCTAGCAAAACGGTTGCCTTCCAAAATTTCCAAATCTTCTTTCCAAAATTTCAGTAGTGAAGATGAAGATTACTGTTTTATATTTTGCGGGAAGCACTTCAACCTTTTCAAAGAATGGAATAATCACAAACGAATTATATAAATCAAGATCTCATTTCCTCTCCATTTAATAAAAACATAAATGGGTGGAGTTCAGTGGTTTCTTCCAAATAAATCACACTTTCTTGGCCCTTGGGCTAGAAGGGCCCTTTTCCATCTCCTTGTGGAATGGCTGCTAAAAAGTTAATGAGATCTGCCACTGAATTAGTGAGCAAGTTATCCAGTTCAAGGGAAATAAAAATCATCCCATTGTACTTTGTGATAGTGAGCTTGGTGTTCAGACTTGGGGGCCACACATTTTGAAAATAACTTAAAATTTAAAGAACAATTGAGGTGATGAGGTGGAGGAAACCTGCATTATGTAAGGACTGGTGAAGTAACTAGGCTGGAAAAAAGAAGGGGCTGGAGTCAGAAACAAGGGGAGAGGCAAGTAAAAGACAGTGCTGTACTGATCACAGTGTGGAATTCATCTTTTAATTTAGAACACAGGACATGGAGATGTAATAGTTATAAGAAAAATTCTTTATTGAGTATTTAGTTCTTATACTTAGTGCTTTATATTCATTTTGTTTGTTTGAATCATTATAACAAGCTCAGAGGTAGGTATTATTATGTCCATTTAACAGGTGAGAAGCCTGAGGCTCCCAAAAGTTAAGAATCTAGCCCAGGCCGGGTACTATAGCTCATGCCTATAATCCCAGCACTTTGGGAGGCTGAGGTAGGAGGATTGCTTGAGGCCAGAAGTTCAAGACTAGCCTGGGCAACATAGCAAGACCCTGTCCCTACAAAAACTAAAAAAGAAAATTAGCTGGGAGGATCACTTGAGCCCAGGAGTTTGAAGTTGCAGTAAGCTGTGATTGTGCCAATGCACTCCAGCCTTGGTGACAGAGGGAGACACTGTCTATTTAAATAAATAAATAAATAAATAAATAAATAAATAAATAAATAAATAAATAAATAAATAGATAAATAAATAAATAAATAAATAATTCAGCCCAAAGTCAGGCAGTTAATAAAGGCCAGAGCCAGAATTCAAACTCAGGTTTCTCTCACTCTAAAGGCAATGAAAGACAGCCCAAGTATGCTTCAAAAGGAGGAGATGATGAGCAAACAGCTGCTTGGGTAGGGGAAAAAGATGTTCTTTATTTAATATATCGCTGTGTCTTTATATCTTCCCACTAGATAAAATGAGAAACTGTGTTCTCTCTTATTTCCATGCATTTGTAAGGTGAATGCATCCCACTCATCTCAATTTATAGAGCAAATGCCATGGCACAGGTTCAATAGAAATTTTCTCCCTTGTGTTCCAATCAATTGCTGATGTGACAAAGACAGAATTGTCAGAGCAGCTTCTAATTAAATAGTTCAGAGCTTCATTAGGAAGATGTGGCTGGATGTGGGACTCAACAGGCAAGTGTTGACATCACAATTGACACTAATTGGTCCCTTGGCTGGCAGCCTTGGCATAACACGGCAACTGGACACTGAGGGGAGGGGAGGGGCACTGGGCTTGCTGGAAACCACTTTCGAGGCTGACTCAGAGACCATCAAGCGAATTCCCATAGGCACAAACGAGGGACTAGTTTGAGCTTGTCACTTTGGCTTTCTCTTCTTCAGAGAGTCAGTGGTCTTCCAGACCCAGGGCATTTCTATTGTGGTTGACATGTTTGCAGTGCATGTATGTGTGCATGCACACACACACACACACACACACACACACACACACATACACACACAAGTGCGAGTGTGTGCGTTCACTCAGAGACTGGAGGAATGGAGTATAGCAGAGTTGGTGTCTCTGTTATAGAAGCAGGACTAACCTACTTAATTAATCTTCCTCCTTTGGAGATGCAGTAGGTATTCAGGAGACCAGGCCACCCTAGGAGGCTTCTTGTATGAAAATAAAATAAATTCTTGCCCCTGTACCTTAATCACCAGAGTAGGTGAAAAGATGTGAATACCCATTTGTTCAGTCTCATCTTCCATGGCAGACGTTTTGTGTTGGATACTCACTGCACCTCAAGACCTTCCTGATTCAGGGACTTAGGAGCTGATTTTTATTTCAGGCCTAGGACCACACAGGCCATCCTGACACTAGAAAATACTAATTTGAACAACAGATCTTCAAAACAGTGAAGACATCTGTTAAATATCAGGATTCTAGGTCTATCACTAATTTGTCTTTGTACTTTGCTCCCTGAAATCCTGAGTAAAAAAGCCAATATCTTGATTTCACAGTGGGCAGCTTACTATTTTCTTAATTTTACAGGTGATAAAGCTGAGGCTTAGAAAATAGGGAGGACTTACACCAGGTCTTACTGTTGGTAAGAGGGAGAGTGATGACATATTTCCATTCTTTTGACCCTAAATTTAATACTTTATCTGCTATCAGACTTCCTCTACAATATTTTCTTCTCTTTTCCACTTGTTTTACTGTAGACATCACCATGGTAGACTGTTTACCTTTCAGCATTTTCTGTCTTGTCACCAAATAATTTTGGTCAAGTTCCCATATGTGCTTGCTGTGTTTGATATTGTACACATACCCTGTAAAAACATAAGATAATTCAAAAATAATTGAATGGTGGTTAACCTTATCTCCAGATGTCACACTGTCTGTCTTCTAGCAGGGAGACTTCAAGAAGTTTGTGTTTATACTACCCTCCCCTGAGTAAATGAAGGAAGGCATTTTATGGGTGACGAAGCTGAGGCTTTAATTTTAACCATTGACCTACAAAGTGTATGGAACGGAGTGATGTGTGTCCTGTGAAATGAGGGGTGCATACTGAGCATTTGTAAGATTATAGAAACACCTAGTTACTGAGTAATGCATTTTTGAAAGTGTTTATTTCTTTTAAAATCACCCTGTATTTCTTTCACTGACCCAATGAATTTCTCCCAGACCCAGACCCAGTAGAATTCCACTAAAGGAAAGGAAGCATTTTTTTTTTGGTGGATTTTGAAACAATACTTAAAAAGTCTTGAATCATAAGCAGTAGTAAAAAAGCATTTTATTATATGAAGTAATCCCCCTAAATCTAGTCTGGGTAGTTTGAATTCTGGAATGCCATGTTTTCTGGCTTCCTAATCTGTTCTAGGTAGCTTAACTCCATTTCCTTGAGTCCTTTTTATGGCAAGATTGTCTTGCTCTTTTGTCACTGGGACAGCTGGCCTTGTCATGATTCCTCCTGAAACTCTCTAAACAGTGGAGCTGGGGTTCTTCTCTTCTTCCCTCTTGTTAGCTAAGGGTGTGATCTCATCCTTGAGGCCTGCCTCAGGGCAGGCATCCTCTGCTTTGGACTTGGCTGTCTGGGTAAATGAGCACCAAGCAGGTGCGATTTCTCTATCTTCAGACTGTGAGAGAATCATATCAAGTGGATCTGCTTTGAGAAGGAAAAGGATTCACTTAATGAGCTCACTGACATTTGACACCTTGTCAGCCAGGCACCAGGGGCCTCTGAACTACAGTCTTCAACTCATTTTATTCTCAAGGAATGCCATCTTCATGTCTCAGGTTAAAGCAACTGTCGCATCTTTAAATGGGACATTTGGTCTTCATATTCAGGAGGAGTAGTGGCTTTGACTTCCAGGAGTACCACCTTGGTTATGTGAGGACATCTGTCCCTGGGACTCACTGGCCAGCGTGGCTGGCTACAGAAGCAGCTCTGAGCTTCTGCTTTCAACATGGCTGTAGAAAGGCAGTTATGAATGAGAATTTCTAGTTCAAGAAAAGGAAAGGAAAATTCTTTCTATTTTCAAAGGAAAGATAACATGCCTTGTTATTTGAACAGCAATTAAATGTTACTTGAGAGTTCCTTTATTTTTTGCCTTAATCAGTAGTTGTTTTTAAAATATTCTTTCTATTCATTCATTCAACAGATATTTAATATGCTCCTTCTATTTTTTAAACAATAATAACCAAGATTTACTAAGCCTTTACTTTGTACCAGGGCTGTGCTAAGTATTTTACAAGCAGTATTTTTTTTAGCCTCTCAAAAATTCTATGAGGAAGGTATTAGTTTCAATCCCATTTAATAAATGAGGAAATCTAATCTTACGAGGTTAAAGAAAAGTAAGGGCAAATAGCTAAGTGTTATGGGAGATATTAAAAAGATACAAGCATTGCCTTAGAAGTCTAGAATGTTAGAGTGAGAAGGAACCTGAGAGATATCCCATAATACCATCTTGTTTTATAGAATAAAGCCCTTGCTTAAGGACCTACAATAATTAGAGGCAGGGCCTGAACAGGAGCCAAGAACTCTCATTCCAGTGCATTTTCTACTATATGTTGCCTTCCTCCGGGACTTCAGAATATTGTGAAGGACATCAACCCCACCACCCTAACCCCAGCATTGTAACTGGTGAAAGTGAGCATGTGTTTCATGCAGGAATGAGGGTTGCAGATGAAAAGTTCCATAGGTGCTGAGAGGAGATCTTTGGAGGCTGCTGGTGTCTCAGGAAGCCATGCTAGAGAAGAGGGCACTTTAGCTCAACCCAAAGCAGGTGGAAGATCTGAATAGGTAGAGGGCAAAGAGAACAGGCATTCTAAGGACCAGCCTGAACAAAAGCTTTGATTTTCAGGAAGGGATAATGAGGAGACCTGCCTGGTGGACAGAGGATTCATAGGAGGGAGTAATAGGAGATGAGGAGGCAGGTTGTTTGAACTTTGCATTCAGGTATATGAGGGACAGATGGAGGCAGAGGGAACAGATTCTGGAAATCATATAGATGTGAAAAGATCAGGTCCTGGGCAAAAGTGTTGACAGGGGAAAAAAGTATTTTTCAAGATTTAGAGCATTTCAGGGTCTGAATATGCATTTTGGTAAATAGGCAGATGCTGGGGGAGAGGCTAAGGTGAGAGTGAGGAGCTATCTTTGGGAAGCAGGAATGATGCGGTTCAACTTTGGGGTCAGTGAGAGGTGCAAGACTACGGGGCTTGAATGCGACTGATTCACACCCTATTGATTTTCTTGAGCAGACCATTTTCACCCCATCGATTTTCTTGGTTGATTGGGCTGTGTTTTCTTGTTGGTTGGTGGTCATTTTGTTCCCTTTAGGTTCGTTTTTGTTCCCTTGCTACCTCTTCTTGTTAGTGTGTGCTGCTCCAATCATGACTGTCAGCTATTGACTAAATGTGACAGATCCACCTGTGATCGTTTTATTCCTTGGAGAAAAGTTGAGGGTACAATCAAGAAGTTGAACTTATAAAAAGAGTTTGGGCTTAGCTCAGCCATCCTGAGAGAAGTGTGACCATGGGTGGCATAGAGAGACTAGAATCACAGAAAGCTACACTGTGTACACTTGTTAAATGCTTGGATGGATGCTGTGGTTTGAATTTCCCCTTCAAAACTCATGTCAACGTTTAATTACCATTGTGACAATATGAAGAGGTGGGACCTTTGAGAGGAGGTTAATGCCATTACAATGGGAGCTCAGCCCCCTTTTTCTCTGTCTCTCGAGCTCAGTTGGCCTTGGGCATTGCTCCATGGGAAGGTATGAGGTCTCTCACTAGATGCTGCCACCTTGATATTGGACTTTCTAGCCTCCAGAACTGTGACAAATAAATTTCTTTATAAATTACCCAGTTTGTGGTGTTCTGTTACAGCAGCAGAAAACATAATAAGACAACAAACCCTGAAGGGCAGGTTGGAAAGTGACTAGAGCTGCCTACTCACACTCCCACAGCACAGGTGCGCTAGGCTTGTTGACGACAGCCATGAAATGACCCTGAACAAAGTTTCTTCATCATCCTGGGCTCAGTTTCCTCCTTGGTAAAGTCAAAAGTTAGTATTGATGCATGATTCCCACATCTACCCCCTCCCACTTGTTAAAATCCTATCATCCTACCCCAACTGGTTCAGATTTAGTAGGTGTAGGGTGATAAGCCTAAGAGTCTGTACTTTTAACAAACTCTTTAAATTATTCTAATGAATTGGCTTGAGGGCTGGTGTTTGGAGACCTCTGGTCTGTGTGCCCTCCATGTTCCTTCCAGTTTTGTTCATTTTCTCTTCTCTTTGTGTTCAGGGGACTGCACTGTCTCCTCTTTTAGTGAGGACCTCCTAATCCCCTGCTCTTCACATAACCAAGGCCTTCTTCTCCCTTATATAAAATCTGCCTTTATATCTTAATAGGATTTGAATATACTATATTACCCATCCCAGCACTGTATGTATTTTAAGCCATATTGCTGTTTTGGAATGACATTATTTGGTTCTAGTTAAAGGAATTCCAAGTACCAATGATCAGGTAGAGAAAACAACGTAGGGGGTTTGGGATGGAACAGCTTCTCTGTGAGAAAGTCTGAATAAGGGATGCCCTATATTGTGACTTTATATTATTCTCCTGACCTTCCCAGGGAGGAGATGGGAAACTAGAGCAGATTTAATTTTTTCCTACCTATAAATTTTATGCTTCCTGTCATGTTCCAAATTTAAATAATCCTTAAACAGCAAAAGTGTTTTAGCCCCATGAAGAGCTCCCCTGGAGAATTGCTCTCCGAGGAATAATAATAATAATAACAATGGTGATAACCATCTTTATTGAGTGTTTACTATGGTCTGCACATCTTATGCTAAGTACTTCCATATATCATCTCCCTTAATTCTCATAAAACCATTTGAGATAGATATAGTTGCTATCCCTGTTGGACAGATGATCAAATGCAGTTTAGAGAGATTAAATATATACCCATAATCACATAGCTAGTGAGCAATGGAGCAAGGACTGAGCCCAGCTCTCTAGGTCCTTAAGGCCTGAGGACTGAATCATCGCACTCTTGCTCGCACTGAAAGGAAAGAGCAAAGCCTGGTGAGTAAAAGCCCTGGGTTTAGATCCTCAGATACCAATCTATCTTACACTGCCTTTCTCTGTCTATATGGCTCAAGTCAAGACAAAGTAGAGGTATTTTGTGCTAGATGCAATGAAATGTAACAACTAAAAATATTTTCTCTACATTGTGTGTTAACGTTAGAGTGAGTGATAAGCTTTTTGCCTGACTTTATCTGCATGTGCAACAACACATGCTTTGAAACCAGCAGTCATAGAAACCCATTGGGCTCCCTTTCCAGCTTGGCATCACATGGTTTCTAGTAAACTCTGTCTGGGATACTTTCTTAACAAACTCCACTATGGTTAGAGACTTATGATTTCTATTTTTTTAAATTTGTTAAGATTTGTTCTGTGATCCAGAACAGGATCTGTCGTGGGGAATGTTTCCTATTCGTTTAAAAATAATATGTTTTCTGCTTTTGTTGAGTGGAATATCCTGTAAATGTCCATTTGTTTAAGTTGGTTAACAGTGTTATTCCATACTAATTTTCTGTCTTCTGGTTTACTGATAGAGGAGTACTGGCACCTTCAATTTTAATTGTAGATTTGTCTGTTTCGCCTTTCAGTTTGACTGGTTTTTGCTTACAGCTGGCCTTCTTTATGCAATCAGACAATCTCTGTATTTTAATTGGTGAGTTTAGATCATTTATAATCACTGGGGCTTTTAATATAGTTGCTTCAGAAACTACCATATTGATAGCTGTTTTCTATTTTTTTCCATCTATTCTTTTTTCTTCTTTTTCTGCCTTATTAGAATAACTAAATATATTTTATAATCCATTTTATAGCCATCATTGGTTTACTTTTTATACTTTTTCTTTTATAATCTTTTAGTGGTTGCCTATAGGTTTATAATATACAAATTTATACACTTGTAATTCATCAAAGTTCACCTTCAAATAATATACCATTTTGTGTGTGTCTGGACCTTCCAACAGTATATTCTCAATTCTGCCCTTTCATCCTTTGTGCTATTGTTGTTACATATTTTACTTTTACATATGATATAAATACATAATATATTACTAATATTTTTGCTTTAGAAAATCATTTTATTAGATAATAATTAGACACTCTATTTTTAGAGCCATTACAAATAATAAAAAATGAATTTTATTTTTGCCTCCATTTTATTCCATTTCAAGTGCTTGTCATTCTTTGTGTGGATCCAAGTTTCTGTCTAGTATCATATTACTTTTGCCTGAATATTTTTCTTTAATAATCCTTGCATGCAGGTCTGCTGGAAATTCATTCTTTCAGTTTTTGTTTGTCTGAGAAAATGTCCTTCATTTTTGAAAGATATTTTTGTTAACTAGAATTCTAGTTAACAGTTTTTTCTTTTAGTCCTTTAAATATGTCACTTCATTGTCCTCTGGCTTGCTTACTTTCTGCCAAGCTTGTAATTCTTATCTTTGTTTCCTTGCATGTAATGTATCTTTTCTCCTGGCTCTCTTAAAGATTTTTTTACTTGTGCTTTCAGCTTGCTTTGCTTGCTTGCTTTTCTCTCTCTCTCTCTCTTCTCTTCTCTTCTCTTCCCTTCCTTCCTTCCTCCCTCCCTCCCTTCCTTCCTTTGTTTTCTTTTCTTTCTCTTTCAAACAGGGTCTTGCTCTATCGCCTGGGCTAGAGTGCAGTGGCATCATCAGAGCTCACTACAGCCTTGAACTCATGGGCACAAGTGATCCTCCTGCCTCGGCCTCCTGAGTAGCTGGGACTATAGGTGCATGCCACCACACCCATCTTGTTTTCAGCAGTTTTAATATAATATGCCTAGTTTTTTGCTTTGTCTCTTGATAATATTTTCTTCTTTTTTCATATGCCTTGTAATTTTTTTAAAAGCTAGACACCTCATATAGGATAGTAGAGACTGTAAATAGTTTTTGTGGCCCAGAAATGGGCATACCTTTCTTTCTGCTAGGATTTTAGTGAGTGGGGCTTGGAATTTGTTGTTATGGTTGGCCTCAGTGTGTTGAAGGCTTAAACTTCCTCTAGCATTGCCTTGTGTTTAGGTGGGGGCTGCTTTATCAGAGGGTTTTTCTTAATGTCTCTCTACCCTCGGGTTTTGGTTTTCTCTTTGAGTTGTGCCTCAGAGAGAGTCTCTCTCCATGCTCTTGTAACTCTCTCAGTAACATTCTATTATCTGTTACTTGCTGCCTGTTAGCCTGATTGTGGGAAGGGGTGAGGTAGTGGACAGACATTCTCTGTCGTGTCATTCTGATTAGATGATCTTAGACAGGTACTGTGTCTTCGGTCTCAGGGTCGTGGTGTCCTCAGTGCTGCTGTCCCCTTTTCCAGGATAGCTCTTGCCCTAACCCCAAGAGTAGAAAACTCTTTATTTTCTTCCCTCAGCTGCAGTGTCCTAAGGGGTCCCAGGGAAGTCCATGAAGAATAACCTGAAATGGTTGTGGATGTCCTGTATGTGCACTTCCCCCAGGGCTTCTATATACTCTCACTAGCCCACACTTGGCCTTTACCTATTTGTTAAAAATTTTGACTGAATTCTTCTTATGTTTGATGGTATCTGTCCCAGATAAGCAAGGGTTCATGACTCACCTCTTTTGCAGGCACTTTTCTGTCCTTAGAAAGTTGTTCTGTTACCTCAATTCTCTGATGGTTTCAAGAAAAGTTTTGGCCATTTTGCTGTTAGGCTTTTTTTTTTTTTTTTTTATAAGTGTGGGAGAGATGCTCCTTCCAGCTTTCTCCACCTCCAGCAGAAGCTAAAAGTCTCACCATGCACTCTTAAGCCTCCCTGCTTTTGCACATGTTGTTCCCTCTGCCTGAGACTCCCTTCCCCTTTCCTCTACTTGCTAACCTCCTACCTGTCTTAATTCCTATGATCTCACGTTCTCAGAAGATAGGGGAAGACTTACAGAAAGATAAAATCATTAAATTACTTTATGGTTTCATAGACAAAAGTCAGGATTTATGGTCAGAAGACCTAGAATTTGAGTCTCAACTCTATTCTCTGCAAGTCCCTTGTCACACATGAGCCTCAGTTACCTTGTTTGTAAAGTAGGTATGCCGATATCTGCCCAACCTACTTTGCTGGGTGAAATAACGTGTGTGGCAATGCCTGATACACTTTTAAAACTCAGTTACAGCCCATCAACCTAGCAACAGGACTGCCTGGAAGAAAATCCCACACTTCCCAGAAATTCAAAGGGTTAGTGGACCAGGGGTAGCCGGCCCGGGCTTGTGTCAAACTGAAATCTCCAGGGGTCAGACACTGCCCTCAGCCAGCCACCATGGAGTAAAAAAGGTTGAAAAAAAAGGCTGGCCTGGCCCTGGAAACCCTGTATTTCTTTGTTTTATTTACAGAGTTTATTGCCAAATGCTAAGGAAAATAAATTGATTTCCATCTTTACTGATGTGTTAAAATTGCTGCGACACCTCATATTATCAAATAGATTTACTGTATAAAGTAGAATATAATTGGTACTTCAGGCAGGCCACAAATCTACTTTGGCAGGAACATATCACTCATAGTACATTGATTATAAAAATTAGTTAATTCAAGACAAACATTGCTTTCTCTGATTCCTGGCACAAATCCCTCCAAATCTTCCATGCATTACTGCCGTTGAGCTAAAAGACAGATTTCCATCAGGTCACTCGATTCTCTGCAGGCCTGATTTAAATGGTACTTATGCTAGTGCATCCACCAAGAAGAGATAGATCTCATTTACTAAATCTGCCAGGTGGGAACCTAAGTGATGGGATTTAGTAATATTGCTTTTATTTACTGCTCCCTATCTTACTGGTATAAGTCTTCCCATGGAGAATGTCTACTAATTCACTCAATTTGACTTTCCTCATGAGGAGCAGGGGTAAGGTACATTCTTACGAGAACTAGCATTTTTTTGAGTGCCTCTGTATAGTGGACAATATCAGTATTCCACCCAGATCACCTTTAATAACTTTGTAATGGTGGTGGTGGTGGTGATGTCGTGTGTGTGTGTGTGTGTGTGCGTGTGTGTGTGTGCGTGTGCGTGTGTGCGCGTGCGCGCGCGCGCGCGCGTGCGCGCTCGTATGTGCATAAGGATGTAAAGGGTGCGGCAACCTGGACTTTGGTGTACTTTCACTTCCAACAGCCAGCACCTGTAGCTCCTTTTGGGAACTGCTCTCAGGTAGCCCTTCTTCAGGCTACCGGAGCCTGCTTTGCTGCTTAGAGGAGCAGAGATGTCTGAGCATTTATGTTCCTCAGGGGTGGCCCTTTATCAGTAACTGATGGATGGGCTCAGGAGCATGAAAGCCCAGTTCCCTTGAAGCAGGTGTAATTTACACTCCAGAATTCTTCTGCAGGATTAAGCTGAAGCCACTTTTTATGAACTTGACCCCAAATTGTACCTTTGCTTGGCTTCTTTCTCTTGCATACCTGTTTTCCCCATGCCCTTAATGGGTTCCTCTGGGAGCATGTCCTTAATGAATCATGTGCACATGAATCCTCATCTCAGGGTTGGCTTCTATGGGATGTGATCTGAGACACTCTGAATGCTGGATATAGAGTAGGCATTTCAAGTCCACTATCTCATTTAATCCTCATGATAAACTCTATGAGTTAATTTCATGTCCACTATCTCACTTAATCTTTTTGGTAAACCCTATGAATTAAGTATTACTATTACCCTCATTTTATACATGAGAAAATGAAACTCAAAAAGGATTAAGGGACTTGACCACTAGTGTTCTAGTTATTTATTGCTGCTTAAAAAACTACTTCTAAACTTAGTGGCTTGAAACAACAACAATCATTTATTTTACTCCTATATCCACAATTTAGGCAGAGCTTAGTGGGGCCAGCTCATTTCAGCTTTATGGGTATCCTCTGGAGCAGCTTCACTGGAATTAGATGATCTAATTCCAGCACAGTGCACTCCCACAGCTGGCAAGTGGGTAGTAGCTCTTGGTTTCTATCCACATGGGCCTCTCTTGGGCTTCCTCACAGCATGGTGGCTGGGATCCTTGCAAGACCAAGCATCTTAAGAGACAGGAAATAGAAGATAGTTTCTCAAGGTTTGGGCCTGTAAATGGCATAACTTCACTTCTGTATTCTGTTGATTAAGCAGTCACAGAACCCAGAATATATATTCACCCCTTGTGGGAGGAGTGTCAAAGAATTTGGGGGGCCATATTTTTATTTTTTATTATAAAAAACTGTAAATATTTAAGGTATATAATTTTGTGAGTTTGAATGTATGTATACATCCATGAAACCATCACCACATTCAAGATAATAAGCATATCCATAATTTCCAAAAGTTTTCTTGTGCCCCTTTATTTTTTCATTTTTATTTTTTGTGATAAGAACATTTAACATGAGATCTACCCTCTTAATACATTTTTAAGTGCACCATACTGTATTGTTACCTATAGGTACTAAGTTGTACAGAGGATCTCCAGTACTTTTTCATCTTGCATAACTAAACATTATACCCATTGAACAACTCCCTGAGCCCCTGGGAATCACTATTCTGCTCTCTGCTTCTATAAGTTTGATTATTTTAGATACCTCATATAAGTGGAATCGTGTAGCCTTTGTCCTTCTGTGTCTGGTCTATTTGACTTAGCATAACATCCTCCAGGTTCATCCATATTGCCACAAATAGTAGGATTTCCTTCTTTTACAAGGCTAAATAATATTCCATTGTGTATATATTATACATTTTCTTTATCCACTCATCCATTAATGGACATTTAGGTTGTTTCCATATTTTGGCTATTGGGAATAATGTTGCAATGAACATGGAATGCATCTTCAAGATCCTGATTTCAATTCTTTTGGATACATACCCAGAATTCAGGGGAGGGGGCATGTTTTTAAATTGCCATACTGGTGGGCTAGTAAGAGTTCTGTTCAAACACAGAACTTCCTAAATCCATAGTCAATCCTTTTGATTGTAAATGTCCTTAGTGTTGATAATTTCTTCCTCCTACTTATTGCCTTAGCTCTTCTCTGGTGTGATGCTCTGTTCTTCCCAGAACATACACCTTGGGAGAATCATCTGGCACCCTTTAAGATGGAGAGTCAACCCTGGTGTTTTGGTTCCAATAAGCCACACCCCATCTGTGGCTAGAAGAAGGGATAAATCAATTTTAATTTGAAATTGTTCAATGTAAGATGCATAACTTTATATACCACCAAAAAAGGAAAAACCCTACCAATGAAATATCACAAGGCATTGATTGTACAATGCAGCCTGAATTCAGAGATCTTAAAATACAGAAAAGTATCAGTACTGGAATCAACGAAATATGCATATTTGGTAAATGAATGAACATGGAGGTAAATAGTTTTCAAAAGTTATTTTCATTCATTTTCAATGGAAACACTGTGAACTAAAATGTGCAAGAAAAGTTCTCAGCCATTAGATTTATAGTGGAATATGTACATATGTCTTAAGAGCAATAATATAAAAATTGTATATTTAACCTTCAAAATAAAATCTGTGAAATGGTAAAAAAAAATTGGAAATTGTAACTCAATTTGGGATGGTAAAATATTTTAATGGATAAGATTTGCCTTGTTAATTTGTATTAAGTAATCAGTAATCAGAGATGGGTTATCTGTGGTTAGGTGGCAGACAGGGATGTGTGAATAGAATATGTTTGGGGTCTGGAGAAAGACAAAGGAAACATGGGGCTGGCTCATGCCCAGGCTCAATAAATAAATGAACACATAGAGAAAGAGGCAGGAGAGCTTGAGGTTAGTTGAGAGCAAACATCTGGAAGATGGCAGTCATTTGCAGAGAGAGGAAAAATGGGATTTCTGAGTAATATTATACTGGGGCTCCTGAACAGTAGACATAGGGGCCGAGTCCCTGAGGCTGGAACTCTAGGTAGATGTTGGTAACAAGGTAAGTGACAGGTAGGTAAAATTAGGATACATAGTCAGAAAGAGACCAAAGATGGAATTGATTTGCTGCCAGGCCATTAAGTACTCTTCTTTAAGACTTCTTGAATTCACCAAGTCCAGGAATAGCACTAGTTTTAGTTATAGGGTGGTGGTGCTGAACCTATAGGTGAGATCCCACGTAAGGCAGATGGCAGGATACGGATGCAAAAGGGTCATGTGTAGAGCATTATCTTACAGGTTCTCGGGAGAGTAGTTCTGGCTGACACCCAGAGGCTGTGGGACAGAATTTGGGCTTTAGACCAAAAACAGACTTTATTTTAACAACCAGCCCTATGAATTTTGCTATGTGATCTTAAAAATCTTATTTTAACTTTCTCATCCATAGTTTAGCCATCAGTAAAATGAAGATAATAGCAGCTATTTTGCAATGTTGTTGAAAATATTATCAATAATGCACATACAGTTCTTGGTACATTACAGGTGCTCATATACAGTAGCTGTTATGAATAGTCAGGGATTGCAGAGGGCAATTTTCCTGGGAGTGAAATGAGAGGAGTGTAAATTGAAGCCAGACTTTGATGTTAAAAGGAACCAAGCTGAGCCCTGCAACTGGGGCAAATGCCCAGTTTACCTCTTGGGGTAGATTCTGTACTCTAGGATTATCTTTGTTCTGCAGTCAAGAGGATCTGAGTAGTAAGAGCTGGATGACTTACTGTGGACGAATGGTTCAAAAGAAACATCAGAGGCTAAACTTTGGTGATAGAATTACAGAATTTTAGAGCCTCAAGGAATTTGGTACCATCATGGATATCTGAAGTCTGAGAAGAAAAACTAACTTATTCAAATTCACCCAGCTCATGAGCAGGAGAGGAGGAACTGCAAGCTGGTCCTTAGCTCTCAATCTTCTATAGTGGCCTTTCAGTTACTACCACTAATGTTGAAACTATTTCAAGTTCCAATTATAATAACAACGATAACAAAAACTAGTTTAACAATAACAACTGTTATTATTATTCACAATATTAATTGAATGTTTATTGTGAGGCAGACACTGTTTAAAGTGCTTTGTATGTATACTTCATCAAATCTTCACAATCTATGAGGTAGGTACTATTAATGATCTCCCTTTATAGATGAGGAAGCTGAGAAACCTTGCCCAAGATCATGGAGCTAGGAAGCAGTAACTCCCAGTCGTGGCTCTAGATCCCCTGCCCTTGAGCTTTATGCCCTACCCATTTCAGTAACTGGGAAGATAATGACCATGTAAGACTACAGATGACTAGTGGGTGGCCAGCTCTGGTGTACATGGTCTTCTCACTCTCCTTTGCCATTGTTTCTGAGTCCTCTCTGACCTGCAGAGGTAACACTCCACCAAGCTTTAAAAAATTGTGATAATCTTTTGTTTCTACTTTTCTGAGGATCTGTTCAAGTGACAGTTTAGATCCTATTGCTACACTATTTTATATGCTAACATAGGTTTCCTTTTACTACACATAGGATTATTATAGCTAAAGCTTTTACTGTCAGTCAGGACATGACAGTATCTCCCAATAAAGAAGAAAGTTAAATGACAATTGAGAGCTACCAGTCCAAGTTTTCCTCTGGGTCCTATGTTCAGAGAAAATATCATGAGATATCTTAGTGAGCTGAAAGAGTGACTTCCTGGACAGGTAAGAAGAGATGGTTCTAGGAGAAAAAAAAAAAGAAAAGGAAAGAAAGAAAAGCAGGAAAAGAGGGCAACCAGATACAAAAATGAAAAGCAGATACTCAATTTCCCAGCACTGCTTGCAGCTACAGGCGATCATGTGAAACCACTTCTGTATTTCTGGCCAATAAGATGTAAGAGCAAGTTTGCTTGGAGTGTCTGAAAACATTTTTGCTCTCCTGAGAAAGGGCAAAGGCAGAAGAGAACTTACCTATCTCCTTCTTCTCTCCTTGAACTTGTCCATGATGCCTGGGGCATGCGTGTCATTCTGTGAACATAAAGGATCAAGTACAAAGATGAAAAACTAACATGCTGAAGTTGGGGGAGCAGAAATATAGAAGGAAACTGGGTCTTGATAACATCTTTGAGCAGCTAAAACAAAACCAGCAATAGCCTATGTCTAACCATCTTGTCACATGAGAAAAATAAATCCCTAATTTTTTAACCAAAAAAAAAAAGCTACTATGATATTTCTTATGGCAAAAAAGTTAAGAAATTAGCCAATATCAGTGAAATAATGAATAGACATAAGGATAATGAGAAGCTAAAAACTAATTTAAAAGGCTATGGTGAGAATCTAAAGAATGTAGTCAGTTAAATAGCTAGATTTCACGTGGAACTTGCTTTTGTTTCTGTAACTCCAAATTGGAAGCCTCAAACAAGCCATTCCTTTCTCTTCCAGGGACCAGTAAAAAAAAAGTCAGCAAGATGAGCTTTGTGCGCATTATCTCTGGGTTTTCTGCAGTGCACAGTGGGAGCTCTCCACTGCTTTGCTGAGAGGCAGATCCCAGCTGAATTCTCAGAAACTGGCTTTGGAAAGTGCTACCCCGTGCATAGCTTCTTCAGTGTACACACCAGCCTGTGTAAGAATTTGCTGTTGGGCACCTGTCACCTACTATAAGGTAAGCTCCTAGAGGTGCTATGTCTAATCTGTATTGGCAGCCACAGAGATTAGCATAGTGCCTGGAACGTGGGTAGCGCTAGTATCAGTTGGGTCCTGGCAGAAAGCCAGTGGTGTACTCAAATAGAGATAATTCAAAGTTTACTAAAATGACTATTTACAAAGTTGTGGGCAGGATGTAGGGAATCAGAAGATATGGTGCAGCACCCTGAGTTCGTGACAGTGGGAAGCTATTATCACCAAAAGTCTGAAGGTTGGGGGGTGGGGGTTGCTGTAACCCAGAGACACAAAAAGCTGTGTGAACAGGGCCATTTCGTTCAAGTTATGCAGCCTGCCCATGGCAACCCGTTAGAGAGGGAGTCGGGGGTAAATTCTCTGAGCCCACTCTCCTCCCTCCTTTGATCTCCTGCCGGTGCTCCCCTGTGACTGAATCTAACTGGATGCCAGGGGGTAAGGATGCCCTGTTGATGCAGGATAGCCAGTTTGGTCTCCTGAGGCACAGAGCAGGGTGGGCAAGGGTAGAGTGTAGATATGTAAAGACGAAAAGAAGATATCCAGCCAGGACTCAGTGACTATCTGTGGAGTAAGTGACCATCATGTTCATATAGCATGTTCCCAAGAGAGTGAGCCTTGTACTGCCTGCCCACAACCCTCCTCCCCTCTTTCCCTCCCTCCCATTGTCTATCTGCCTCTCTTTTACTCACTCACTCATTACATTTTTATTACTTTTGTGTGCTATATGCCAAACCACTGGGCTAAGTACCAGGATACATGAACAATAGGACACTGTTGTTAGAAATAACACATTAGGGTAAGATTTTGACAGTATTATGATGACGTTTGTCCAGGAACACAGAAATATCCTTTGTCTGTGCTTCCCCAGCCACACTTCCCTGCAAGCTTCCTGAAGGAAGTACATGTATGGAAGATGGAGTGATGCAAAGCAAAGGGTCACTGTTGGCAGAGATCAAGAAGCTAGGCCATGTGGAGGGCCCCTTCTTGCCTGACCAGGAAGACCCAAGTGGCTTAAGCCAGAGCAAGCCAAAGGCCTTCCCTTTCTACCCATAAATCCAACCTCAACTTTTGGACATAATCAAAAGTTGCTGATTATGGCAAAAGCTGCTTTTACTCTAATTCTCTTCACCCTGTTATTCAGCCTGTTCTCTCCTTAGGGATTTTACTTGCTTTATCTGTGAGGAATTTTAGTGCTACTTCTAGGTCGTCTTGTTTCTTCCCCATACCAAGACTATCTGTAGGAAGAATAGATTATCTGTATTTCCAGTGTGATTTTAGGAAAGATGGCAAGACCTTCTGATCCCAGCTGTCAAAACTTCCCTCCCTTTTGTCTGCTAACCTGAAACTCTACCTTCATTGCTAAGTCCTTTGGTTTAACTTTGTTACAAAGGCAATACCAGCCAGAAAGAAGAGAAGCAGATTTTGAGGGATAAAACAATAAGGCAAAGAGCACAGAGGAGCACCTTGTGACAAGAAAATCTTGCCTAGAGTTGGCCCTCCTGGTCTGGCTGCATGCCAGGCCTGAGCGTACTCTGTGACCCTGCTTACTCGAGTTTGCCCCCCTCACCTTCCTTTTTCCTTTTATCCTTTTAGTTCTATGACTTTAAACACAGGTGTGTGAAACCGTCACTACAATCAGGAAGCAGACCAGTTCCATCACGCCCCAAAGTTCCTATCCACTGTGCCTCTATAGTCACACTCTTCCCGTACTCCTGCCTCTGGAAGCTGCTGATCTGCTCTCCTTTACTATCATTTTGTCTTTTCAAGAATGATGTGTAAATGGAATCATACAGTGTGTAGCCTTGTCAGACTGGCTTCTTTCACTCAGCATCATACCTTTGAGATTCATCCAAGTTGATGTGTGTTATACCATCTGGTTTTGATCTCTCATGTATTAGAACTGTTCTCACACAACACCACAATGCCTGTAGTCTAGAGACTAGAAGATTGTACTGTCTGTCGTTCAACTCTTTATTAAAAGCCTATGTTTTAGTTAGGATCACTTGTTTACAAGAAATGCTCACTCAATTTCACCCAAGAAAATGGGAATTTTTTATAATGATCCAGGACTTTCTCCTGTGACTACAAAAAGAAGGCTCTCATCATAGCCAGTTCTGGAAGTGGGAGGTGATTTGCGATCCAAGGCAGCTTTTGGGGAGAATGTGTAATCACCACCTGTCTCTCAGCACCTGTGTGGTCTCTCTCACACTGTTTCTCTCTCTATGTGTCTGTGTGCTCTGTGCTCACTCTTTATCAGCTAGCTTCTCTTGATTACATGTGGTATCTACTTCCCTCTTCCTTGAATTCAGCACATGGCCATCACAACGTCTCCCACCCTCACCCTTAGGACTGTTCAACAGTGGTCACTGCTTCCAACTTGGGCTTTACATTCAAATTCCTGGGGAATAATCTGATTGGCTCTGCTCATCTTCCCAGCCAGGCAGTACAGGTCTCTGGCCCTCTGATGAAATGCCTGCTCTGTTTTAACCACCTGTGTCTGGTGCAGGTGGGGTCATGGTGGCTGGGTAGAGTAGATTCCTTAGAAGGAGAGAGCTGAAGACTGGGGCAGGAAATGACTGACAGCTATAGTATTTTCCATTAAGAAAATAGTCTTTATGGAGGATTGTTGAAAGCTCTATTCATTTCTTCAGGTATTCTGCTCTTCATTCTTTTCTCAAACCAGATCATAGGAAAGATGCATTTGGGCCATTTTGCTTGGTTTCCAGCAGACTGCTGTCATTGAACTGTGTTTTGTTATTCTGTTGGCTTTCACTGAGAGAAATTATAAGGAGGTCTATTGAACCATTGACTGCATTTACTATTGTTGGGGGCATTATCCATATAGTGCTTTTAACATGAAGTTCCATGTGAAAAATTTATTTTAGGAATAAACTTAAGGATGCAACTTTATTTCCCCCCAAAAATTGGCACATGCCCTTCCTCTTAAGCAAAGAAAGCTGGGTCACTTATCCAGCCTCCTTCTGTGTTGGTGCCTAGAAAACTCAGTTCCCAGTAAATAAAATAAGATACAGCTGTAACAGCTGCCTGGTCTCTTATAGTCTCCATATCTTTGTTCTTACCCTGTTTTTACATATTCTTATTTATCTTGGTCTTGAATTTTAAATGTACATTTGTTCCCTGTGACCCATATCATAATATTTCAAAGAATGAGGGAAGATATAGACAAACAACTAAAAGCATGCTTGAGATCGCAATGGGCTATGGCATCTAGTTCCTGGCCCAGGCTGCCATCTTGACTCTCCCATGAGGTCTCTTCCAGTGATAAATGTCCACTGAGCTAACAATAACAGTCACAGATTTCTCAAGGTGGAGAAAACCTAAGCAGTCATGAAATACATGTTGGGAATTATACCAACAGTTCTAAAAACTTACTTGCATCATCTCATTTAATCTTTTTGTATCCATAGGAGATAGATATTAAATATTAGGACAAGTCAATTAAAACTCACTAAGCATCAGCCTTCTCATTTGTTAAAAGAAGATAGTAATATCTTCCCCCTAAGGCTTTTATAAAAGTTAAATGAGATAAAAGTATGACACATACTAGGCACATAAAACCATTAGCACCCTTTCCTACTCTGTCCAAATGTATCCTGCCAGTGGCCTCTCCTGTCATCGTCTGTGAAATTCTCATGTCTTACATGTGATTTTAATGTTGACTTTGGTTCTCTCATCTGCAAGTGCTTAATTTATCTGACAATGGCCAGGATAGGAGTGATGCCTAACATCCCTTGCCCAGTCACAAGTATAGAAAGATAATTTCTGGCAAGTCATTTTTTATCATAAACATGAGATTTTACCTGTAGAAATTTGTGACAGCCACATTTGGATCTGAGAATTAATTAAGCAAAGGCTTGATTTCTGAAACAATGTGGTGCTGACCCTGGTGGACCATTTTGCTTTCTTTTGGGGGTATAGGACTTGGAAAGGAAGTTGTGTTTGGTGGAGCAACTCTGGAGCCATTGCTCTGACCTGACCTGCATAGATCCCTGAAGGGGTTCACCCTTGTTCCTCTAACAGAAACTGCTCCTTGTACTGTGGGACAGTTGGGAGCCATTAGGCCTTGGCTGTGCCTTTATAATCTTTATTATAATCTATCATGGGGCCTATGAATATTTAGCCAAAGAGACTGCTCCTGAGCACCTGTGACACAGAGCAGGTCAATAGCAGGTCAACCATTTTATAAAACCTCTGAGGCTGCCTAACACAGTAGCACTTGCCAAGACATCATTGCCAGGCAGATCTGAAATAGACACTGTGATCTGTGCACAGAGCTCAGTGAAGGGAGCCAATTAGAGCCTGGAGGACTGCCCTCACCTCATCTCTACCTGAAACCTCTTGAAGGAGATACCAATTTTGTCATTGAGAGAACAAAAGAGAATATTTATGCAGAACCCATGAGATTCCACTTACATTTCACATCCTTTTAATAGACTGTGGCTGCTAGGAACAATGTTTTCTCATTATTAATAATTTCCTGAACATTATTCCAAACCAAGCTATCCTGAGACCAGGCTGATAGGAAGAATTAGGATGCTACATCTCCAGTTTCCACCCAGATGATTTAGAAGGTCTCAGTCAAATGTTTTTAAACCGACCTTCATCTCAGACATTGAATGACTGAGAATCTGATAGCACAGGAGACTTCATTTTCTAGTCACTGACCTTGACTTCACACTTTGAATTACACAGAAAACCAGAGTTTTTGTACGCAAGAAGATCAAGGGCAACAGTTGGAAATCTTCTGTGGAACTCTATCCAGCCCCATGGAGCTCCTATCTCACCTGCTTAAAACATGAACTAGAGGGGGCAACCCTTCTTTGGGGAAAGTGATTTTGAGCAACAGGCTAGCGGCCCTAGTCCT